>NW_026453555.1:37500-45000 GCF_943734755.1 Anopheles moucheti
TCCTTCCCATTGATCGACGCGCGATGTGGGCGGCATCGGCGCGATCTTGCACAACTTTCGTTCTCTTGATTAGGTTCTCTCTCGCTCGAGGCCAGTGTTTAAATATGTTCTAGTGGGTCTTTACCTTCGCCCATGTGTCACACACTTTACGCGTTCGATGGCTGCCATTGGGAGTGTGCGCACAGGTACGAAGGCCACTGGCCTACGGTCGCGCACGCTCAATATCGTAGTATAGACACACCTCTCTCGCGGGTCTAATTGGCGTGCGCGGCCCCCAAAAGGTAACATAGCAGTTTGTTCTGCTGATACCGTGTTTCTCTATCTCTCTAACCAACTCACACAACAACATATATGTATTGATCGGTAATGATCCTTCCGCAGGTTCACCTACGGAAACCTTGTTACGACTTTTACTTCCTCTAAATCATCAAGTTCGGTCAACTTCGGCCATGCCAGCTGCAGCTCACGAAGGAACCGCGGAAGGTGTGCCTCCAGAGACCTCACTAAATAATCCATCGGTAGTAGCGACGGGCGGTGTGTACAAAGGGCAGGGACGTAATCAGCGCTAGCTAATGACTAGCACTTACTAGAAATTCCAGGTTCATGGGGACCGTTGCAGTCCCCAATCCCAACTAAATGAGCATTTGGGTGATTTCCCGTTCCTCTCGGAATGGGGGCGCCAATTGGCGAGAACACGCTGCTGCTCACATTGTAGCACGCGTGCAGCCCAGAACATCTAAGGGCATCACGGACCTGTTATCGCTCATTCTCACCTTGCTAAACACAAGTTGTCCCGCTAAGCAGGGCAAACGTGGCCGACGACCGCCCGTGAAGGGGCCGCCGGCCTTGACGTCAGGTGCGCCCGGAGGTGCACTGCTGACAGCGTTCTAGTTAGCTTGTTTGAGTCGCGTTCGTTATCGGAATTAACCAGACAAATCATTCCACGAACTAAGAACGGCCATGCACCACTACCCTTAAATTTGAGAAAGAGCTCTCAATCTGTCTTACCTCGATAAGTTCGGACCTGGTAAATTTTCCCGTGTTGAGTCAAATTAAGCCGCAAGCTCCACTTCGTTTTTTTTTTTTTTTTTTTTTAACAAATGCAGGTTTTATTGTTCATAAACATTATGTTCTAACAAACAATAGCATAAACCCACGCTCTTGACGCACGACGTCGCCCGCCAGGGATTTGTCATGCGTCTTTACGAACCCTTTCGGATGTCCCTACCCAATCTCTTTATTAAATTGCTCTTTCCTTTACCCGCATATTGAAAGCGTACGCTAACTGAGTCCGCATGACTCGCTCGTATTTTAACAGTTTAGGCTCTCAAGCTAGCTCGCAATCTAGCGATCGGACCATTCCGCCTCGCTGGCGGAAGCCTCCTCCGCAGCTGTCCATCGCCGACCTGCAGCTCGACGTCTTCTTTCATTCTCTCGTCTATTCCGCCGAGACCGGATTAGATCCGCCTCCGTCGGAATGGACCGACGACGGCGCGTTGTCGAGGGACCCTCTTCGCGGACACGAGCTCTCCACACTCGCTGCATGAACAGTCGCCTCTCGTGGCGAGCTCTAACCGTTTCAGGGGAAGCTGGTTCTCCCCTGCTCCGCCGAGGGATTGGAGGAGGAGCTAGGCCCTCGCGCTCCGCCTCTACTGCCGCCCGCAGTACCTCGTCATCCCGAGCGGCCAGTGCTGCTGCGACGTCCGCAGCCAGTCGCACACGCGCCCGATCCTCCGCCCTGCCGCGAAGCCGTCTGTTGCGGGCAGACCGTTGACGCGCTGCTCGCATTTCATTTACCCGTCTCGTGATGTCTTCTACGAAGACGTCTTCCACTTCCTCGCCGAAGAGTGCGGCCACACTTTCGAGGACCACTTCCTCGTCCTCGGCGAAAGCCGCTTCCGCTCGACCGCTGGCGAGGGCCTCCTCATCGCGCCACAGCTGTTGCAGCACGGTGGTGATGTTTTTCGCTGCCCTTTGAATGCGGTCCCACCACTCCGCACTCTCCAGCAGCTTCTCTGCGATGTTGTTAAGCTGGACCGACTCGGGTGTCCCCCAGCCCAGCAGCTCACGTCGGATCTCCTCAAACACGGGGCACTCGAACAAGACGTGGGCCACCGACTCGACCGACCCCACGCACCGTGGACACTCCGGAGACGAAGCGAAGCCGCAGACGTGCAGGTACTCCCGGAAGAATCCGTGTCCGGAGAGCACCTGCGAAAGGTGGAAGTCCACCTTCCCGTGCTTTCGTCCCGTCCACCGGTGCAGGTCGGGAATCATCCCGTGCGCCCACGTCAAGTAGCGGCTGGCCGATGGTGTTGCCGCCGCACGGTCCCAGGCGTCCTGCCATTGCAGCATCGTGGCTGCTCGCTCCGCCGCTCGTACCTCCTTCCTGCTGGCGCCAGGCTCGACCAGCAGCCTGCTATGGCACCTTGCGTCCTCGTTGACGACCAGCCAGTACGGCACCAAACCAGCCATCACCACTGACACCTCGTAGGATACCGAGCGGAACGAACTCGATACCCCACGTGCCAGTGGCTTCTGGACCTGGGCCAGTCGTCTTCGGCACCACTGCATGTCTGTCGCCTTAGCCCAGATGGGCGAGGCGTACCGGATCACCGACTCAGCGACTCCTGCCAGCAACCGCCGCTTGGCCACCTGGGGGCCGCTGTGGTTCCTCATCACCGAGGTAACCACCGCCACCGCACGGAGGGCCTTGTCCGCGGCCGCTTCCACGTGCGGTTTCCACGAGAGTTTCTCGTGGAGTTGTACCCCCAGGTAGCGTATCGATCGCTTTGACGTGCAGACCACTTCGCCGACGCGCACAGGAATTTCCAAACGTCCTCGACGCAGACTCGATATCAGAACCACCTCGGTTTTGTGGGGGGCGAGACTAAGGTGACGTGCCTCGAGCCACCCCATCACCCCGTCGATCGCAGCCTCCGCGACCGTCGCCGACTCCTCGGGTGTGCAGCCCTCGGCCAGGATGGCGATGTCATCGGCAAAGCCGACGATGGTGGCCCCTTCAGGGAGCTGGATCCGCAGAACGCCGTCGTACATAACGTTCCACAGAGTCGGGCCAAGGATTGACCCCTGTGGAACGCCTGCCGTCACCCGACGTGACACCGGGCCGTCGTGGGTGTCGTACACCAGCTCCCTGTCGGTGAAATAGTCGCGGAGCAGGAGTTGCAGCTGCGCTGGAACCTCCTTCTCACGCAGGGCCATCGCTATCGCCTGCCAGCTGGCGGTGTTAAAGGCGTTTCTGACGTCCAACGCCACAACCAGCAGACAGCGCTTATCCCGGTTGTTAGTCCGTCCGTAGGACATCGCGCGCTCGCCTGCTTCCACCACCAGCTGGATCGCCTGCAGGGTGCTCCGCTGCTTCCGGAAACCGAACTGGTTCTCGGCCAGCCGAGGTGCCTCCGGATCCTCCAGGTGCTCGTTGAGTCTGTCCAGCGTAGTCCTCTCGAAGACCTTCGCCGGGTTGTCGATCAAGCAGATCGGGCGGCAGGACGAGGCTTCGCCCGGCGGCTTACCCGGCTTAGGCAACAGCACCAGCTTCTGCCTTTTCCATTCGCGTGGTATTTCGCCGGTGTCCAAGCAGCGCTGGTAGACACCAGCGAATGGCTCCGGATACTTCCGGATGGCAGCCGTTACCGCAGCGTTCGGTACTCCATCGAGGCCAGGCGCCTTCCGCGGATGCAGCTCGCTCGCTATCGCCTGGAGCTCCGCGCAGCTGATCGGACGGACCGGAGTGTCCCCTTCCGAAGGCGTGACGTCCGGCCACTCGACCGGGGGATGCTCCGGAAACAGCTCCTCGACGATCCGCTGCAACACCGCTGGATCGCGTTCACGCGCCGTCCAGCTGCCCCGAAACCGAAGAAGCACTTGCCGGAACCACTGTCCCGTCTCATCTGCAGCCAGGGCCTGCAGCCACTCATCGAACTGGCGCTGCTTGCTGGCCTTAATTGCCACCCTTAAGGCAGCACGCGCCTCCTGATGTTCCTCTGAAGCCAGTTCGGCGGACGTCTCGTCGAGGGCCAATGACTGTCGCTCCCGAGCCAACCGGCAGCGCTCGGTCAGCTCCTCGATATCCGGAGTCCACCAATATGTGTTGCAGTTCCTCCTCTGCTGCTGCGACTGCCCAATCCTCGCCATGGTAGCGTCGCAGGCCTCCGTAAGCACCATCCCTAGGCTTGCCGCATCGGTCACCCGATCGGCAAAACGGGTCGCCTCAAGTGCCAGCTCAAAAGTACGGGGGCAAAACTGGCGAGTTCGCCAGCGAGTACCCGCCTCCCGTACTTCGACACCTTCCTGCTGATGAATGCCCCGTCCGGGCCGCTGACCTGTACGATGCTGTTGCCCGACCGCAAATCGAATATAGCGGTGGTCGCTATAGGAGTAGCGGTCTAGCGTCCGCCAGGAGCTGATGTCCTCCGCTGCTCCATCCGATCGGCAGAGCGTTGGACTCGCGAAGGCGACGTCCACTCTGCTGGGCCGAGCCACACCGTTCCCCAGGAATGTCGGCTCCGTGCCGCGGTTGAGGACCTCCAATCCTAGGCTGGTAACCGTCTGAAGGAGCGCCTCACCCTTAAGGTTGGCCCGCTCGCTCCCCCAGGCCCCATGCCACGCGTTGAAGTCACCAGCTATCAGCACGCAAGGGTGACCTCGCGCAAGTACCTCCAGCCGGTCCATCTGTTGCTCGAACTCCGGGAGGCCGATCGATGGCGGAATATAGCAGCAGATGACAACGATGCCCGCCACCTCGGCAGCTACGATGCCCGGATGCTGCACGCTCCTCACCCGCTGTATGGGAAACCGTTGGCCACTGGTGACGATCGCGGCCTTCAGTGCGTCGTCGGATGCCCAGTTCCCATTGTTGGCCGGCACAGCATAGAGCTCCGTGATGAGCATCACGTCTGCTCCCTCCTCCCTCATCCGCTGGAGCGCAAGATCCTGAGCGCTCCTGCTCTTACCGATATTTATCTGGAGCACTTCTATCATCATCGTGTGGCTGCAGCTTTGCACGAAGCTGCGGCAATCGAGTGCGGGCCGCCACACTTCAAACAGCGAGCCTCGCCAGTGCAGCTCGCTGCCTTGTGGCCTTCCGCGCCACACCGGATACACGCTTTGCTGCGGTCCTCTCCCGAGCACTGCCCGGCGAAGTGGCCGCGCTCCAAACATCGGAAGCACCGCTTCTCCTCCAGCGACGCTTTCGGGACCTCCCACACCCAACAGGAGGTGTGTCCTAGGAGCAGGCGCTTCCCAGCCAGATGCTCCGCATCCGACCGGGGCAGACGAACGCGAGCACGCTTCGTGCCGTCTCGCCGCTCCCACATGTCGAAGGTGGCCTCGGAATGCTCCTTGCCGAGAGCCGTCAACACCGCCCGACGCAGCTGGTCCTCGCTCGCCAAGGAGTCGATGTTTGTTATGAGCACCATCGACATCTCCGTACGCACGGACGCCGCACCCTTGTCTCCGATGGCTTGCCGGATACGCTGGCACAGCTCGGCGCTGTCGGCATCACGGCTCAGCGGCAGCCGCAAGGTGTCTTTCGGCGTTCGCTTGCCGACGCCGATCTTCTCCTGCATGCCGTCGAGATGCGAGCTCGTACGAATCGCCCTATACATGTCGAGGTAGCTGACGCCCTCCGCTGGCATCACCTCGATGGTGTCGGGCCGCTTCCGCGACTTCTTCACTGCAGCTGGCATCGTGCGTGGCTGCTGCTTACTCTGCTTTCGCAGCAACTGGCCCTGCAAATGCCACTGTTGTTGTTGTTGCTGGGGCTGCCCAGCCGAACGCTGTCCGCTCTGATGTTGCTGCGGACGTTGCTGCTGTTGCCGCTGCGGCTGCTGTCGTTGCGGGAGCTGCGGCCACTGCTGCTGATGCTGCTGAGCCGGCTGCTGGCGTGCCGGCTTACGGCGCACCACCTCGGCCCAGGAGCCGCCTTCCTGGTCCGGAGACGGCACCACCGTAGCCGTCACCGCACCCTCTCGCT
The DNA here is from genome assembly GCF_943734755.1 of Anopheles moucheti. NCBI lineage: Eukaryota > Metazoa > Arthropoda > Insecta > Diptera > Culicidae > Anopheles > Anopheles moucheti. The sequence continues at coordinate 43,496 of NW_026453555.1, forward strand.
GTTGTGCCAGCTGCTGCTGCTGCTGCTGCTGCTGTTGCTGCTGCGACTGCGCAACAACCAGTTGCGTAAGAAGCCCAGAGACCATCTCCCGCTCCTTACGGTTCTCCTCTCGCAGATGGAGCACCTCCTGGCGATGGCACTCCTGCATCGCCGCGAGGTCTTTCCGGTATTGCTCAGCTTGCTCCGTCAGCTGAACACGGAGGAGGGATAGCTCGTCCTCCAGACGCTCGATGAGCCTCTCCATCGTGGCTCCTTTCGCAGCCGTGGCCGTGCCAACGCCACTCGTGCGAGCAACACCGCTCGTGGCTGCGGTCTGCCCTTCCGGCACTCTGCTGAGCATCACTACCGGTTTCGAGCCCACCGGTGCTCGGCTATCGGTCGATCCCGACCGTGATCGTAGGTTCCTACTGGTGGACATCATCGCCAAAAGGAAGGAAGATTCCGCGCTTTAAGCTGGTTTTACTCCCCCTCAAGGAGGGACGCCAGCAGCGGACTGTGACGAGGATCGACGGAGAGGTTTTTCCGCCCGGGCGAGGTGAGGGAAGATGGTAGAAGAACGGGGGGGTGCGCGATGGACTCGTCCCGCCGAGCCGCTTCTTCTGATACCCCACTTGCCGGGGTGGCGATGAAGTTTTCCTCGGAAAAATCGCGAAAAACCGCTTCCTGGGTGGTTTTTTCCGCTCTAGGGGGGTGGGGGTGGGTGGTATGGTGGTGGGGTGGGGTTTTCCCGACTCCCCTCTTGAAAACTCGTCGTTTGATACCCCGCACGACGGTATCAAGGCGAAAATTTTCTTCTTCGGAAAAACGCTTTTCCGCCCGTATCTCTCTGGATGTTGCGAAAATCACTTTTTCGGCGATGGAATTAGATGTAGTTTTTCCCGCCGAAACTTTTGTCCGAACACCCGGAAGCTCTAGCCCGACTCCTTGGCCGGGAAAATCGCCAAAAACCACTTCGGTAGGTGGTTTTTCCGCTCTAGGTGGGTGGGGGTGGGTAGTATCGTGATGGGAGGGTGTTATCCCGACTCCCCTCGTCAATCCGCGTCGATTGACACCCCACACGCCGGTATCAGGCCGAAAATTGTCCACTGACGAAAAACACTTTTCCGGCCGTATCTCCCCGGATGTCGGAAAAATCGCTTTTCCGGCGATGGAATTAGATGTAGTTTTTCCCGCCGAAACTTTTCTCTGAACACCCGGGAGCTCTACCTCCGCTCCTTGGCCTGGAAAAACGCGGAAAACCACTTTTCGCGGGGGTTTTCCGGGGCTGGGTGGCGGGTGGGTGGTGCTAGGGGGGGGAAACCGCGTTTCCCCCACTCCTCTTTCCGAGACGCGTCGTTAGACACCCCACACGATGGTATTGGGCCGAAAATGTCACACACACACAAATCTCACACACACGTAAAGAGCGGTGAAATTTCGTCCGGGAGTGCCCCTCCGGGAGCGCTAGCGCTCCAGCAGGGGGGTGATTCGTCCGGAAGTTTTTTTCCTCGCTCTTTTTCACACAC
>NW_026453555.1:47500-50000 GCF_943734755.1 Anopheles moucheti
TACGGGCTTTTTGGTGCGACTTACGGGCCTGATAGTGCGACTTAAGGGCCTGATAGTGCGACTAACGGGCTTTGATAGTGCGACCAACGGGCTTGATAGTGCGACCTATGGGCTTGATAGTGCGACTAACGGGCTTGATAGTGCGACTTATGGGCTTGATAGTGCGACTTATGGGCTTGATAGTGCGACTTACGGGCTTGCTTTTCCATGTTTTTCGCATCGAGCTTCGGTTCGTTTCGAATAATTTTGTCCATGTTTTTCGTTTGCTACGAGAGGTTCGGTTCGTTTTCAGTTATCCCTGTGTTCATGGTTTTCGTGAGCTTCGATAGGTTTGGTCCGTGTTTTTGAGTACTCTTGTCCATGATTTTCGTGTGCTTCTTGAGGTTTGGTCCGATTTTCAGTACTCTTGTCCATGCTTTCACATGCTCTGATAGGTAGGTTCGTTCTCAGTTATCCCTGTGTTCATGGTTTTCGTGAGCTTCGATAGGTTTGGTCCGTGTTTTTGAGTACTCTTGTCCATGATTTTCGTGTGCTTCTTGAGGTTTGGTCCGATTTTCAGTACTCTTGTCCATGCTTTCACATGCTCTGATAGGTAGGTTCGTTCTCAGTTATCCCTGTGTTCATGGTTTTCGTGTGCTTCGATAGGTTTGGTCCGTGTTTTTGAGTACTCTTGTCCATGATTTTCGTTTGCTTCTAGAGGTTTGGTCCGATTTTCAGTACTCTTGTCCATGCTTTCACATGCTCTGTTAGGTAGGTTCGTTCTCAGTTATCCCTGTGTTCATGGTTTTCGTGTGCTTCGATAGGTTTGGTCCGTGTTTTTGAGTACTCTTGTCCATGATTTTCGTTTGCTTCTAGAGGTTTGGTCCGATTTTCAGTACTCTTGTCCATGCTTTCACATGCTCTGATAGGTAGGTTCGTTCTCAGTTATCCCTGTGTTCATGGTTTTCGTGTGCTTCGATAGGTTTGGTCCGTGTTTTTGAGTACTCTTGTCCATGATTTTCGTTTGCTTCTAGAGGTTTGGTCCGATTTTCAGTACTCTTGTCCATGACTTTCGTTTGCTTCGATTCGTTCACTCCATTACTCTTGTCTGTGGTTTTCGTTTGCTTCGATTCGTTCACTCTATTACTCTTGTCTGTGGTTTTCGTTTGCTTCGATTCGTTCACTCTTATTACTCTTGTCTTTGGTTTTCGTTTGCTTCGATTCGTTCACTCTATTACTCTTGTCTGTGGTTTTCGTTTGCTTCGATTCGTTCAGTCCATTACTCTTGTATGTGATTTTCGTTTGCTTCGATTTGTTCAGTCCATTACTCTTGTGTGTGGTTTTCGTTTGCTTCGAGTCGTTCAGTCCATTACCCTTGTCTATGATTTTCGTTTGCTTCGAGTCGTTCAGTCCAATACTTACCCTTGTCTATGATTTTCGCTCTAGCCCAGTCGCCCTGCGCTCTGGAAATCACATTCCAACTCTATCACCGATAGTGCTCACACCTTGGAAACCACATTTCACCCGGGGAACCTTAGGGTGGATTTTGAGCCTTTCGGGATTGCGAAACCATCATTTAACACTCTAAACTTAATTTCCGCAATCCCAGACGCACTTTCCATATGGTCTCCAAAAATGCGTGTGAGCTGACCTGGTCCCTTATAATAGGCAATGAACACGATTTTGGAAAAATATTTTTTTCAAAATTTTTTGACTCACCGGGTAAAATCGAATTTACTTGGGAAAAATGTTCTAGCAGGGGCCCTCCCATACAAATTTTTTTCTTCTCAAAAATGATTTTCGTTTCACTTTTCATACTCAGGGGAGTCTAAAATTGATGTTTTGAGTCACCATGAAAAAAAAATTTTTTTTGACCCGAGCTTGTGTCGCGACCCAAAAATCGACTCACTTGGGAAAAATGTTCTAGCAGGGGCCCTCCCATACAAAAATTTTTTCTTCTCAAAAATGATTTTCGTTTCACTTTTCATACTCAGGGGAGTCTAAAATTGATGTTTTGAGTCACCGAGAAAAAAAAATTTTTTTGACCCGAGCTTGTGTCGGCGACCCAAAAATCGACGCACTTGGGAAAAATGTTCTAGCAGGGGCCCTCCCATACAAAAATTTTTTCTTCTCAAAAATGATTTTCGTTTCACTTTTCATACTCAGGGGAGTCTAAAATTGATGTTTTGAGTCACCGAGAAAAAAAAATTTTTTTGACCCGAGCTTGTGTCGGCGACCCAAAAATCGACGCACTTGGGAAAAATGTTCTAGCAGGGGCCCTCCCATACAAAAATTTTTTCTTCTCAAAAATGATTTTCGTTTCACTTTTCATACTCAGGGGAGTCTAAAATTGATGTTTTGAGTCACCGAGAAAAAAAAAATTTTTTTGTCCCGAGCTTGTGTCGGCGACCCAAAATCGACGCACTTGGGAAAAATGTTCTAGCAGGGGCCCTCCCATACAAAAATTTTTTCTTCTCAAAAATGATTTTCGTTTCACTTTTCATACTCAGGGGAGTCTAAA
>NW_026453556.1:0-2500 GCF_943734755.1 Anopheles moucheti
ATAATGTTTGCGGTCATAGTTGCGAGTGTGCCCCAGTCTTCGATTTTCACGGTCCAAGAAGAGTGCATCGACACGGCAGTGGCGGCGGCCGTGCTCTACCAGCGCGTCCAACCATATCTCTCTGTGAGTGACTTCCATGGTCGGTGGTGGCTGTTAAACAGAAAAGAAAACTCTTCCGATGCCCCTCGTTGGCTTCTCGAAGAAAGGATTCATGTTGCCATGAAGCTGACACACGACCAGGCCCCACCGCGCCGGGTGGACCTGGCCTGCCTCAAACGGGTACTCAACAGGCTCCGGAATGGTAACCGGATTCCCTTTCGCCGGCATTTAATATACGCTTTCGAGTTGGGTTTCCATGCGGCTTAGGATTGGCTAACTCGTGTTCAACTGCTGTTGACACGAAACCCTGCTCCACTTCAGTCATCCAAGAGCTCGTTCGAATATTTGCTACTACCACCAAGATCTGTGCCGGTGGCGGCTCCATGCCGGCTTGCGCCAAGCACTTCTGCGCACACCACCGTACCCTCCTACTCACTAGGGTTTCATCGCAGGGTTGGCTGGGCCCCCGATGCGCTACACCGCTAGCGGCAATGTATAGGCAAACGACTTGAGCGCCATCCATTTTAAGGGCTAATTGCTTCGGCAGGTGAGTTGTTACACACTCCTTAGCGGATGACGACTTCCATGTCCACCGTCCTGCTGTCTTTAGCAATCAACACCTTTCATGGTATCTATGATGTGTCGTTTATTTGGGCGCCGTAACATTGCGTTTGGTTCATCCCACAGCACCAGTTCTGCTTACCAAAACTTGGCCCACTAGGCACACCGATATCTAACAGGGCGCTACGCACCCTCCCGATCACAGTCTGTAGAAAGGGTGGCTATCATCAAAGTATGCCACCCAGTACCGTACCCATTTATAGTTTGAGAATAGGTTAAGATCATTTCGAACCTAAGGCCTCTAATCATTCGCTTTACCAGATAAGAATAAGTGTTCGAACGCTACGTGCTCCAGCTATCCTGAGGGAAACTTCGGAGGGAACCAGCTACTAGATGGTTCGATTGGTCTTTCGCCCCTATGCCCAATTCTGACAATCGATTTGCACGTCAGAATTGCTTCGGTCCTCCATCAGGGTTTCCCCTGACTTCGACCTGATCAGGCATAGTTCACCATCTTTCGGGTCACATCATACGCACTCTGGGGATGCCCGCTGGGTGCAAGCACCCGTGACGGGACACCCTGGGATGGAGGGGCCCGACGAAGGCTTGCGCCAGTGCCGAACCCGTAATCCCGCAACAACTGTTCGATTTGTCTACGCCTGTGGGTTTCCAGTGTCCAGCGGCCCGGGGTAGGACCGCCAATACCCATTGGCTTGCGCGCAAGATAGACTTCTTGGTCCGTGTTTCAAGACGGGTCCCGAGGGTATCTCAATGCATAATGCGTCATCACAGATCGGGGGTGAGTGCTTCGAAGGTCTCCGGCTTGAGAACCTGCCCTCTCGACCCCGCTCTAACCAATCCATCACGCTTCCAGCGGCGCACCAAATGCTCGGTCGGGCCCTGCGCCTCTCGGTGTGAAAGGCGCGGAGACTCTCGCTCGGGGAGGCCGCCGAGCCACCCGTACTAAAGAGCCGCCAACCACGAGCCAGGGGCCGTTGCCGGAACAATAAACTCACACTTGTAATGGATCGCGATGTCCGTTACTGCGGACCGATAAGTGCACGGCAGCCGACCCGGCGAGGGCCAACCACCGCTGAATATCGCCGCCCGGATCATTGAGCTCAACAGGTTTGCGTCCCCTAGGCAGTTTCACGTACTATTTGACTCTCTATTCAGAGTGCTTTTCAACTTTCCCTCACGGTACTTGTTTTCTATCGGTCTCATGGCGGTATTTAGCTTTAGAAGGAGTTTACCTCCCACTTAGTGCTGCACTATCAAGCAACACGACTCCATGGAGCCGACCGTCTACCACCTCACTTTTCGTGCCGTTCGACGGGCCTATCACCCTCTGTGGGATAATGGGCCACCTTCAAGTTGAACTTGAACTGTTTGCACCGTAAGTGGTAGATAACGGACCGGTCCAGTACACGGAATCGGACAGACGCGAGGTACGCGCCGTCCCTACGTGCTGAGCTTATCCCGTTTCGCTCGCAGCTACTCAGGGAATCCCTGTTGGTTTCTTGTCCTCCCCTTATTAATATGCTTAAATTCTGGGGGTTCTCACACATCACTTGAGGCCTACGTTGGATTTTTCCCGAATGGTAAATAGTAGCACGCACTTGTTCGCTTGTATCCAGCGGGTGGGCGTACCGCACGCGTTACACGACTCGGCCAGACGGCGGGTCCCGGCAACAGACGGCAAGCCAGGTGTTCAAGGGCTTCCGGTGCTCCCAGGTTGTCTTATAGCCGAAGTTCGAACCGTGCGACACGACACGCACCCACTGGGCCAACTGTACCGCCTTACCATTTCAGCGCCCAAGGTCCCCCGCGGAAGGGGTCC
>NW_026453556.1:7500-15000 GCF_943734755.1 Anopheles moucheti
AAATATGTTCTAGCAGGGGCCCTCCCATACAAAAATTTTTTCTTCTCAAAAATGATTTTCGTTTCACTTTTCATACTCAGGGGAGTCTAAAATTGATGTTTTGAGTCACCGTGAAAAAAAAATTTTTTTGACCCGAGCTTGTGTCGGCGACCCAAAAATCGACGCACTTGGGAAATATGTTCTAGCAGGGGCCCTCCCATACAAAAATTTTTTCTTCTCAAAAATGATTTTCGTTTCACTTTTCATACTCAGGGGAGTCTAAAATTGATGTTTTGAGTCACCGAGAAAAAAAAATTTTTTTGACCCGAGCTTGTGTCGGCGACCCAAAAATCGACGCACTTGGGAAATATGTTCTAGCAGGGGCCCTCCCATACAAAAATTTTTTCTTCTCAAAAATGATTTTCGTTTCACTTTTCATACTCAGGGGAGTCTAAAATTGATGTTTTGAGTCACCGTGAAAAAAAAATTTTTTTGACCCGAGCTTGTGTCGGCGACCCAAAATCGACGCACTTGGGAAAAATGTTCTAGCAGGGGCCCTCCCATACAAAAATTTTTTCTTCTCAAAAATGATTTTCGTTTCACTTTTCATACTCAGGGGAGTCTAAAATTGATGTTTTGAGTCACCGTGAAAAAAAAATTTTTTTGACCCGAGCTTGTGTCGGCGACCCAAAATCGACGCACTTGGGAAAAATGTTCTAGCAGGGGCCCTCCCATACAAAAATTTTTTTTTGACTCACCGGGTAAAATGGTCGCACTTGGTAAAAATGTTCTAGCAGGGGCCCTCCCATACAAAATTTTTTTCTTTTCAAAAATGATTTTCGTTTCACTTTTCATACTCAGGGAAGTCTAATATTGAAGTTTTGAGTCACCGTGAAAAAAATTTTTTTTTGACTCACTGGGTAAAATGGTCGCACTTGGGAAAAATGTTCTAGCAGGGGCCCTCCCATACAAAAAATTTTAATTTCTCAAATCGATCCGTGGTTTCACTTTTCATACTCTAGGGCCCATTTGCTTCAACTTTGGAAAAAATTTTCGATGATGAAAAATTTTCGCCTTCGACGTCCATCGACCACTCGACCCGAACTTGGTACTTTTGTATGGAGGTACCCGAGTAGTGACTTTTTCATACAAAAATTTTTATTTCTCATATCGATCCGTGGTTTCACTTTTCATACTCTAGGGCCCAATTGCTTCAACTTTGGAAAAAATTTTCGATGATGAAAAATTTTCACCTTCGACGTCCATCGACCACTCGACCCGAACTTGGTACTTTTGTATGGAGGTACCCGAGTGGTGACTTTTTCATACAAAAATTTTTTTGCGAATACGTGTTCGTTCGCGATCATTTAGGCCATGAACAACAAGTCCGCTGCGATAGAAATAGTGCATTGTAGTTACTCGACGAGAAAAAAAATCGGGACTTAGAAAAATTTTTGAAAGTCAAATCGTATTGACTTCCAACAACACCTGATAATAAACACACATTGCCTGTTGCACCACAGATCGCATTTGACTTAACAAATCGCCTGTTGGTACGCACATCACCATCGACTTTACCAATCGCGTTTCGCACCGCTAATCCCACTTGGCGTGGAGCCACGCACATAATGTTGCGAGGAGAGTATTAATCGGGACTTAGCGTTTTAAGCTCGCGAACACTCCACTATGGGAGTGCACGCAAGCACCAACTGTACACACACAACACAACAATCACTCTCGCGAACACTCCATTCCCAAAGTGAACGCGAGCACCAGCAAGCATGGGTCGCCTGAGAGGATCGATGCGAACGCATCTCTACAACTCGCAGCTCCCAGCCTGTAGTCCCGTCGTTTGCGGGCGGTCGAAGGTGTCGAAACTAGTTGTATCCACGGTCGACGGAAACACAGCCACCAGGGTTCCCTGTGGTAAGGTACTTCCACGTGCAGCGTGCTCCCGCCCGTTGCGGCTCAGTCTAGTGCTATAGCGGGGATGAGACGTCAGTGTGCGCGGGGCAGCACCGACGGATCTCGGAGGGTTGTTAAGCCCGCTAGCTTCCGATCACCTAATGGGTTTGAGAAGCGCTATCAGCTCGGATTGGATACGACCTTAGAGGCGTTCAGGCATAATCCAGCGGACGTAGCGTCATACCAAAGTCCGGTCGAACTAGTATTGAGCCAGTGGTCCGTACCTGTGGTTCCTCTCGTACTGCACAGGAATTCCGTTAAGATAGCGGCAAACAGCACACACCAGTAGGGTAAAACTAACCTGTCTCACGACGGTCTAAACCCAGCTCACGTTCCCTTGAAAGGGTGAACAATCCTACGCTTGGTGAATTTTGCTTCACAATGATAGGAAGAGCCGACATCGAAGGATCAAAAAGCCACGTCGCTATGAACGCTTGGCGGCCACAAGCCAGTTATCCCTGTAGTCGCGATCGAGAGCTCGACCTGAGTGGACGTGAAATCCGCGCTCCTCGGTTTTTCAAAGCAAAAGTGCCGCAATTTGCGCTTGATCGGTGCGAAAGTTTGTAGTAAAGTTGGAGGTACCCTCCGGAACCCCCCCTGCGAATTTGGTGGCCCCACGCCCCCCCTTGCGTGTGTTATTGAACGAAACGGTTTTTGTGATATATTGTGCGAAAGAGTGAAGTTATCGAAAAAGTGATAGTGACACTTTGTGGGCCTCACCAGGCCACACCTTTTGGTGAAGAAATATTGGCCGAATTGATGGAGTTCGCGGAACGGCAGGTGTTTTTGTGGTGAAATTTCACACCTGTATAACTCCGAACATTGCGGATCGATTCGGCTGGAAGGTGTCTTAAAAGTTGCGCTCTACAGTAAAGAACAAGTGTTGAAAATTTCGTGGAAATCGGACAAAAACTCAGGGAGTTATTAGCGAACAAAGAAAACCACGTGCTCGTCGAAAATGGCGGCGTGTGTGTGAAAAAGAGCGAGGAAAAAAACTTCCGGACGAATCACCCCCCTGCTGGAGCGCTAGCGCTCCCGGAGGGGCACTCCCGGACGAAATTTCACCGCTCTTTGTGTGTGTGTGAAATTTGTGTGTGTGAGATTTTCGGCCCAATACCATCGAGTGGGGTGTCAAACGACGCGTCTCGGAAAGAGGAGTGGGGGAAACGCGGTTTCCCCCCCCTAGCACCACCCACCCGCCACCCAGCCCCGGAAAACCCCCGCGAAAAGTGGTTTTCCGCGATTTTCCCGGCCAAGGAGCGGAGGTAGAGCTCCCGGGTGTTTGGAAGAAAGTTGCGGGGTGAATTTTTACATCGAAAACAATCGCCGGAAAAGTGATTTTCGCAACATCCAGAGAGATACGGGCGGAAAAGCGTTTTTCCGAAGAAGAAAATTTTCGCCCTGATACCGTCGTGCGGGGTATCAAACGACGAGTTTTCAAGAGGGGAGTCGGGAAAACCCCACCCCACCACCATACCACCCACCCCCACCCCCCTAGAGCGGAAAAACCACCCAGGAAGCGGTTTTTGGCGATTTTCCCGGCCAAGGAGCGGAGGTAGAGCTCCCGGGTGTTTGGAAGAAAGTTGCGGGGTGAATTATCGCTTCCAAAACCACCGCCGGAAAAGCGATTTTCACAACATCCGGGGAGATACGGCCGGAAAAGTGTTTTTCCGAAGAGGAAAATTTTCGCCCTGATACCGTCGTGTGGGGTATCAAACGACGAGTTTTGAAGAGGAGAGTCGGGAAAACCCCACCCCACCACCATACCACCCACCCCCACCACCCTAGGGCGGAAAAACCATCCGAAGTGGTTTTTCGCGATTTTCCGCGGAAAATCTTATCGCCACCCCAGCAAGTGGGGTATCAAAAGAAGCGGCTCGACGGGACGAGTGCAACGCGCACCCCTGCGCTCTCCCACCATCTTCGCTCACCTCGCCAGGACGGAAAAACCTCTCCGGTAAGTCGTTTTTTTTCCGTTTTTATACCCTTTTCTTGGCGTAAGTGGCCCGGCTTATCAGCTCAACATGTCGGGGCTGGGCGAGGCGGCCCAACCCCCATCGCAGAGGGTTCTGCGTTCGCGGACACGGTCTGTTTCAGTACCGCGAACAACGGATCTAGCCGTTTTGGTGCAGCGACTCGATGTGTTACGGGACCCCCTGCCGTCCCCTGTACAGGTCGAGATGGCAAGCACATCGAGCGATGAGGACGAGGACGACCTGGACTGCACGGTCGTGGCAGCCTCAGAGAGGAAGGAGCAGCTGGAGGAGACAGCCTCATCATTGCCGGCGCGCGCGACGCAGGTGGAAGTTGCGAGCCAGCTACAGTTAGCTGCGTTGCTCGAGCAGCTAAAGAACCGCGACGAGCAGGTTGCGGCCATGCAGGCCAACATGAGCAGAATGACAGCGCAGCTGTCGGAGCTCATTGCTGAGCTCTCCAGCACACGCAAGGAGCTGGAGATGTATCGGCAAGGTACACGGGCGGTGGTCACCTTGCACGAGCAGCATGCACCGCGAACTGCTTCCCCAGTTCCCGCGCCATTGCCAGCCAAGGGCAGGCGTAGCCGTGGTGGTTGGCGGGTGCAGCAGAAGAAGGCACGGCAGCAGCAGCAACAGCAGCAGCAGCAGCCAGCGAAGCAGCAGCCAGCGAAGCAGCAGCCAGCAAAACAGCAACAGCAGCAGCAGCAGCAGCGACAACAGCAGCAGCTGCAGCAGCAGCGGCCAGTTCAACGGCAGCAGCAGCAACTGCAGCAGCATGTAGGAGACTTTTATAGACCCCCACAGGTGCGGCAATTCCACCAACAGCACCGGTCCCAACAGCAATGGCAGCAACCGCAGCAGCAGCAGCAGCAACAGCAGCAGCAGCAGCAGCGACAACAGCAGCAGCCTATGCAGCCGGTTCCGCCGAACGAGAAGTGGACCACGGTGTTGAAGCGGGGCATCACCCGTCCACAGCAGCCGAAACAGCAGCAGCAGCCTATGCAGCCGGTTCCGCCGAACGAGAAGTGGACCACGGTGTTGAAGCGGGGCATCACCCGTCCACAGCAGCCGAAACAGCAGCAGCAGCAATTCGAACAGCAGCGCAGCGCACAGCAGCAGCCAACGAACCAGGTTCACCGCAAGAAGCCACGGCCGGACATTATTCGTGTCACTGCGGTGAAGGGAGCTACGTACCTGGAAATGTACGCGAGCATTCGGCAGCAAACTGAAGTGGACAAAGATGTGGCCCGTGCAAGACGGGTGGATGATCACACCTTGTCCCTGTATCTGCGGCCAGGAGTAGATGGGTCTGCAGTTAAGGCGGCCATCGAAAAGTGCCTGGTCGACAAGGCTCAGGTGCGATTGGTGTGCGACATGAGCCAGCTGCTCATCACCGACATCGACATGCTGGCGAAACCGGCCGAAACAGCAACCGCGATCTCCGTTGCTGTTGGCACCACCGTCGGAGAGGATGCAGTGGACCAATGGCGTCGACTCGAGGGCACTCAACGGGCCCGAGTCAAGGTTCCGCGTCTTGCCGCCCAGCGCATGGAGGGCAACACGGTGACCATCGGGAATACGCGCTGTCACATCCGCCATTTGGAGGTCCAGAGCGGCAAGGAGAAGCGCTGCTATCGTTGCCTGGAACGCGGACACATTGCAGCAAACTGCAAAGGCGTCGATCGGCAGGCAGTGTGCCTGAAGTGCGGTGTTGCGGGCCATCAGGCCAGGCAATGCGACGCCATGCCAAAGTGCATCGTTTGCGGAGGTACCCATGTCATCGGGGCCGTGCAGTGCAACGGTGTATCCCATGGCTAGTTTAGCAGCATCAACATCAACATCAGCGGTTCCGGGTAGGTTGCAGGTTCTGCAACTTAACGTTTCCCGGAGCAGAACGGCGCAGGACCTCATGCTGCAGTTCGCGCGTGAGGAGGGAGTGGATGTGGTCGTCGCGTCCGAGATCTTCAAGAGCCCAACCAGCGACGGTCGCTGGGCCGTGGATTCGTCCGGAAAGGCAGCCATCATCGTCACGGGCATGCGTCCCATTCAGCGTATCTGGGGCAGTTCCGTGCCCGGAATGGTTGCTGCAGATGTCGGGGGGATAACGTTCGTTAGCTGCTACGCATCCCCGAGCCTTTCCACCGATGACTTCGCAGCGTTCCTGGATGCGGTGTACGTCGAGGCCAGTTCTCACACACACGTCGTGGTTGCGGGGGACTTTAACGCCTGGCATCTGGACTGGGGGAGCGCTCGCACCAAGGACAAGGGGGTGGAGCTGCTGGCAACTACCAGTCTCCTGGACCTTGCGGTGCTGAATCGTGGCCAGCGACCAACCTTCGTGGGGAATGGAGTAGCTAGCGAGAGCGTGGTCGACGTATCCTTCGCGAGCTCAACGATTGCTCTCCACAGCGAGTGGCGGGTGATGGACCAGGCGTCAGCTAGCGACCATCGCTACATTCGCTACACCGTCGGCGCAACCACCAGCGATGGCACCAGGCGGGGTCAGGCCGATCCATCTCGTCGTGCGACGCCTGCAAGACGTTCGGGCATCATGTGGAAAACGTGCCAGTTCCAGCCAGAGGCGTTCAAGATTGCGTTGGAGGCAGCCCGCTTCTCGGAAGCCACTCCAACGCCGGAGAATCTTGTGGCAGGACTGACGCGGGCGTGCGACGAGATCATGGTGCGGGTTAAGGCCCCATCATACCGTATTCGTCCGCACCTGTACTGGTGGTCTGCGGAGATCGAGCAGCTTCGTGACGTCCTCCAAGCCGCTAGCGAGTACGCCCTTTCCCGAACGGATCCGGTCGAGAGAGCCGCAGCGGCCGCACAACATCTGGAGGCGAAGAAGGAGCTGACTCGCGCCATTCGTCGAAGCAAGCTGCAGGTGATGGAGGAGCTGATCTCGCTCGCCAGCGACCACGTGTTCGGCGACCTTTACAAGATCCTTCAGGCACGACTGCGGGGAAGTCGTGCTCCACCTGAGACGGATCCAGCGGTCCTCCATCGTATAGTGGAGGATTTGTTCCCGCAACATCCGCCGTTCGAGTGGCCTGCGGACGTCAGCAATGCCACCGTCCTCCAACAGCCGGTACGTCGCGTCACCCAAGAGGAGCTGCTGGCAATCGCGGACAAGCTGCAGACCAGGAAGGCACCGGGACTAGACGGTATCCCGAATGCCGTGCTGCGAACCGCCATCAAGGAACATCCGGAAGTGTTCCGCAAGGTCTACCAGGACTGTCTGGACCGGGGACATTTCCCAGATGCGTGGAAGCAGCAACGCCTCGTCCTGCTGCCCAAACCGGGGAAACCACCAGGCGAATCCTCGTCTGTTCGGCCGCTGGGCATGATCAACGGACCAGGCAAGGTGTGCGAGAAGTTGGTGCTGGATCGTGTCAACGACCACCTGGAGGATCCGGCTACTCCACAGCTCTCCCCTGCCCAATACGGGTTCCGACGCGGGAGATCCACCGTGATGGCGGTGCAACGCGTAGTGCAAGCAGGTGCCAAGGCGATGCAATTTCACCGGACCAACGACCGCGACAATCGGTGCCTCATGGTGGTGTCCCTCGACGTAAGGAAC
>NW_026453556.1:35000-37500 GCF_943734755.1 Anopheles moucheti
CTCGCTAGGAGGTTCGGTTCGATTCCTGTACACTACAACGAGCTTTTCCAATTCTTGTGTCCGACTGGCGAACGTTCTGTTGCGTTATAAACTTCGCGGTACTTGCCACCGGGTATGGTGTCCGTACAACCTTCTGAGAAATAGCCGGCGCGATCGACGGGATTAACCGACAATGCAGCGCTGGCTCTTGATCGGGCAATTTACGGGCTTTATCGGGCAATTTACGGGCTTTTTGGTGCGAATTACGGGCTTTTTGGTGCGACTTATGGGCTTGATAGGGCAATTTACGGGCTTTTTGGTGCGACTTATGGGCTTGATAGGGTAATTTACGGGCTTGTTGGTGCGACTTATGGGCCTGATAGTGCGACTAACGGGCTTGATAGGGCAATTTACGGGCTTTTTGGTGCGACTTACGGGCCTGATAGTGCGACTAACGGGCTTTGATAGTGCGACTAACGGGCTTTGATAGTGCGACCAACGGGCTTGATAGTGCGACTAACGGGCTTGATAGTGCGACTTATGGGCTTGATAGTGCGACTTATGGGCTTGATAGTGCGACTTACGGGCTTGCTTTTCCATGTTTTTCGCATCGAGCTTCGGTTCGTTTCGAATAATTTTGTCCATGTTTTTCGTTTGCTACGAGAGGTTCGGTTCGTTTTCAGTTATCCCTGTGTTCATGGTTTTCGTGAGCTTCGATAGGTTTGGTCCGTGTTTTTGAGTACTCTTGTCCATGATTTTCGTGTGCTTCTAGAGGTTTGGTCCGATTTTCAGTACTCTTGTCCATGCTTTCACATGCTCTGATAGGTAGGTTCGTTCTCAGTTATCCCTGTGTTCATGGTTTTCGTGAGCTTCGATAGGTTTGGTCCGTGTTTTTGAGTACTCTTGTCCATGATTTTCGTGTGCTTCTAGAGGTTTGGTCCGATTTTCAGTACTCTTGTCCATGCTTTCACATGCTCTGATAGGTAGGTTCGTTCTCAGTTATCCCTGTGTTCATGGTTTTCGTGTGCTTCGATTCGTTCACTCTATTACTCTTGTCTTTGGTTTTCGTTTGCTTCGATTCGTTCACTCCATTACTCTTGTCTGTGGTTTTTCGTTTGCTTCGATTCGTTCAGTCCATTACTCTTGTATGTGATTTTCGTTTGCTTCGATTCGTTCAGTCCATTACTCTTGTGTGTGGTTTTCGTTTGCTTCGATTCGTTCAGTCCATTACTCTTGTGTGTGGTTTTCGTTTGCTTCGAGTCGTTCAGTCCATTACCCTTGTCTATGATTTTCGTTTGCTTCGAGTCGTTCAGTCCAATACTTACCCTTGTCTATGATTTTCGCTCTAAGCCCAGTCGCCCTGCGCTCTGGAAATCACATTCCAACTCTATCACCGATAGCGCTCACACCTTGGAAACCACATTTCACCCAGGGGACCTTAGGGTGGATTTTGAGCCTTTCGGGATTGCGAAACCATCATTTAACACTCTAAACTTAATTTCCGCAATCCCAGACGCACTTTCCATATGGTCTCCAAAAATGCGTGTGAGCTGACCTGGTCCCTTATAATAGGCAATGAACACGATTTTGGCAAAATATTTTTTTCAAAATTTTTTGACTCACCGGGTAAAATCGAATTTACTTGGGAAAAATGTTCTAGCAGGGGCCCTCCCATACAAATTTTTTTCTTCTCAAAAATGATTTTCGTTTCACTTTTCATACTCAGGGGAGTCTAAAATTGATGTTTTGAGTCACCATGAAAAAAAAATTTTTTTTGACCCGAGCTTGTGTCGCGACCCAAAAATCGACTCACTTGGGAAAAATGTTCTAGCAGGGGCCCTCCCATACAAAAATTTTTTCTTCTCAAAAATGATTTTCGTTTCACTTTTCATACTCAGGGGAGTCTAAAATTGATGTTTTGAGTCACCGTGAAAAAAAAATTTTTTTGACCCGAGCTTGTGTCGGCGACCCAAAAATCGACGCACTTGGGAAATATGTTCTAGCAGGGGCCCTCCCATACAAAAATTTTTTCTTCTCAAAAATGATTTTCGTTTCACTTTTCATACTCAGGGGAGTCTAAAATTGATGTTTTGAGTCACCGTGAAAAAAAAATTTTTTTGACCCGAGCTTGTGTCGGCGACCCAAAAATCGACGCACTTGGGAAATATGTTCTAGCAGGGGCCCTCCCATACAAAAATTTTTTCTTCTCAAAAATGATTTTCGTTTCACTTTTCATACTCAGGGGAGTCTAAAATTGATGTTTTGAGTCACCGAGAAAAAAAAATTTTTTTGACCCGAGCTTGTGTCGGCGACCCAAAAATCGACGCACTTGGGAAATATGTTCTAGCAGGGGCCCTCCCATACAAAAATTTTTTCTTCTCAAAAATGATTTTCGTTTCACTTTTCATACTCAGGGGAGTCTAAAATTGATGTTTTGAGTCACCGTGAAAAAAAAATTTTTTTGACCCGAGCTTGTGTCGGCGACCCAAAATCGACGCACTTGGGAAAAATGTTCTAGCAG
>NW_026453557.1:0-2500 GCF_943734755.1 Anopheles moucheti
AAATTTTTGTATGAAAAAGTCACCACTCGGGTACCTCCATACAAAAGTACCAAGTTCGGGTCGAGTGGTCGATGGACGTCGAAGGTGAAAATTTTTCATCATCGAAAATTTTTTCCAAAGTTGAAGCAAATGGGCCCTAGAGTATGAAAAGTGAAACCACGGATCGATTTGAGAAATAAAAATTTTTGTATGAAAAAGTCACCACTCGGGTACCTCCATACAAAAGTACCAAGTTCGGGTCGAGTGGTCGATGGACGTCGAAGGTGAAAATTTTTCATCATCGAAAATTTTTTCCAAAGTTGAAGCAAATGGGCCCTAGAGTATGAAAAGTGAAACCACGGATCGATTTGAGAAATAAAAATTTTTTGTATGGGAGGGCCCCTGCTAGAACATTTTTCCCAAGTGCGACCATTTTACCCAGTGAGTCAAAAAAAAATTTTTTTCACGGTGACTCAAAACTTCAATATTAGACTTCCCTGAGTATGAAAAGTGAAACGAAAATCATTTTTGAGAAGAAAAAATTTTTGTATGGGAGGGCCCCTGCTAGAACATTTTTACCAAGTGCGACCATTTTACCCGGTGAGTCAAAAAAAAATTTTTGTATGGGAGGGCCCCTGCTAGAACATTTTTCCCAAGTGCGTCGATTTTGGGTCGCCGACACAAGCTCGGGTAAAAAAAATTTTTTTTTCACGGTGACTCAAAACATCAATTTTAGACTCCCCTGAGTATGAAAAGTGAAACGAAAATCATTTTTGAGAAGAAAAAATTTTTGTATGGGAGGGCCCCTGCTAGAACATTTTTCCCAAGTGCGTCGATTTTTGGGTCGCCGACACAAGCTCGGGTCAAAAAATTTTTTTTTTCTCGGTGACTCAAAACATCAATTTTAGACTCCCCTGAGTATGAAAAGTGAAACGAAAATCATTTTTGAGAAGAAAAAAATTTTGTATGGGAGGGCCCCTGCTAGAACATTTTTCCCAAGTGCGTCGATTTTGGGTCGCCGACACAAGCTCGGGTCAAAAAAATTTTTTTTTCACGGTGACTCAAAACATCAATTTTAGACTCCCCTGAGTATGAAAAGTGAAACGAAAATCATTTTTGAGAAGAAAAAATTTTTGTATGGGAGGGCCCCTGCTAGAACATTTTTCCCAAGTGCGTCGATTTTGGGTCGCCGACACAAGCTCGGGTCAAAAAAATTTTTTTTTCTCGGTGACTCAAAACATCAATTTTAGACTCCCCTGAGTATGAAAAGTGAAACGAAAATCATTTTTGAGAAGAAAAAATTTTTGTATGGGAGGGCCCCTGCTAGAACATATTTCCCAAGTGCGTCGATTTTGGGTCGCCGACACAAGCTCGGGTCAAAAAAATTTTTTTTTCACGGTGACTCAAAACATCAATTTTAGACTCCCCTGAGTATGAAAAGTGAAACGAAAATCATTTTTGAGAAGAAAAAATTTTTGTATGGGAGGGCCCCTGCTAGAACATTTTTCCCAAGTGAGTCGATTTTTGGGTCGCGACACAAGCTCGGGTCAAAAAAAATTTTTTTTTCATGGTGACTCAAAACATCAATTTTAGACTCCCCTGAGTATGAAAAGTGAAACGAAAATCATTTTTGAGAAGAAAAAAATTTGTATGGGAGGGCCCCTGCTAGAACATTTTTCCCAAGTAAATTCGATTTTACCCGGTGAGTCAAAAAATTTTGAAAAAAATATTTTGCCAAAATCGTGTTCATTGCCTATTATAAGGGACCAGGTCAGCTCACACGCATTTTTGGAGACCATATGGAAAGTGCGTCTGGGATTGCGGAAATTAAGTTTAGAGTGTTAAATGATGGTTTCGCAATCCCGAAAGGCTCAAAATCCACCCTAAGGTCCCCTGGGTGAAATGTGGTTTCCAAGGTGTGAGCGCTATCGGTGATAGAGTTGGAATGTGATTTCCAGAGCGCAGGGCGACTGGGCTAGAGCGAAAATCATAGACAAAGGTAAGTATTGGACTGAACGACTCGAAGCAAACGAAAATCATAGACAAGGGTAATGGACTGAACGACTCGAAGCAAACGAAAATCACATACAAGAGTAATGGACTGAACGAATCGAAGCAAACGAAAACCGCAAACAAGGGTAATGGACTGAACGAATCGAAGCAAACGAAAACCACAGACAAGAGTAATGGAGTGAACGAATCGAAGTAAACGAAAACCACAGACAAGAGTAATAGAGTGAACGAATCGAAGCAAACGAAAACCACAGACAAGAGTAATAGAGTGAACGAATCGAAGCAAACGAAAGTCATGGACAAGAGTACTGAAAATCGGACCAAACCTCTAGAAGCACACGAAAATCATGGACAAGAGTACTCAAAAACACGGACCAAACCTATGGAAGCACACGAAAACCATGAACACAGGGATAACTGAAAACGAACCGAACCTCTCGTAGCAAACGAAAAACATGGACAAAATTATTCGAAACGAACCGAAGCTCGATGCGAAAAACATGGAAAA
>NW_026453557.1:22500-30000 GCF_943734755.1 Anopheles moucheti
GCAAAACCACGCCCAGGTATTTGAGGCTCTGCGTAGGCAGCCGCTGTATCCCCTCGATGGCGACCGAGGGCTGCGCATAGCCCCGCCGCATTGTGGACACCATGATGATCTCCGTCTTAGCCGGAGCAAGATGGAGATGACGCTCTGCCATCCACGTGCTGATCATCCGGATCGCCTGCTGCGCGAGTTCAGCCGCCGCCTGCGGCGTCGTGCCGCCCGCCAGCACCACCAAGTCGTCCGCGAACCCAATCGCCTCCACGCCGTCCGGGAACGCCAGCCGCAGGACTCCGTCGTACATTGTGTTCCACAATGTGGGACCGACAATGGAGCCCTGCGGTACACCAGCCGACACCTTCCTGCGCACCGGTCCTTCACTGGTCTCGTAGACCAGCTCGCGCTCGGAGAAGTAGCTGCGCAATATTCTCCTCAGCGCTGCCGGAACGCGTTTCTCCTCCAGGGCCGTGGCGATCGCCCTCCAGCTCGCCGTGTTAAAGGCGTTCTGGACGTCCAGTGCTGCCACCACCAGACACCGAGGATCGCGTCCGTTGGTCCGATGGAATGAGCGCGCGAACTCGCCCCGCTCGACGACCCGCTGGATGGCCTGGACCGTCGATCTCCCACGACGAAAGCCGTATTGCTCCGGCGACAGTTGAGGGGCACTGCTGTCCTCCAAATGATCATTGAGGCGGTCCAAGACACACCTCTCAAACATTTTCGGGACTGCTCCCTCAAGGAGCAGCGGACGACTCGCCGCAGGATCGCCCGGTGGCTTGCCCGGCTTGGGCACCAGGACTAGCCGCGCCTCCTTCCATTCCTTCGGGAACTCGCCTCGCTCCAACAAATCATTGAACACCCGGGCGAACGTCGCCGGGTGCTCTCTGATTGCGGCCTTTACCGCGACGTTCGGGATCCCGTCCAGACCCGGAGCCTTTGTCAGAGCCATCCTGTCGGCCATCGCCAGGATCTCTGCTTCTGTGACGGGTCGTAGGGCCTCCTCGTCGTCGGTCCGCTCGATGACTGGCCACTCGAAGGCAGGATGGGCCGGGAAGAGCGCGTCGACGATTGGCTCCAAAACCGCTCGGTCGGTCTCCTGCGGGGTGCGGCCACGCAGCTTGGCCATCACCACCTGGTACCCGAGACCAAACACGTCGCTGTCGACTGCGTCGATCAGCTCTTGAAGCTTCCCGCTCCGGCTCTCCTGGATCGCTCGCTGCAGCTGTCGTCGCAGGTCTTGAAGGCGAGCGGTCTCCACGTCGCGGTCCGCCGACCCTGTGGCAGCACTAAGCCTCTCCTCGGCAAGCTCGCACTCCCGACGCATGTCGCCCAGCTCCGGAGTCCACCAGTACAGCCGTGGCTGTTGATGCTGCTTCGGCCTGCCTACCCTCTCCATGGTGGTGTCGCAAGCGAGGGTCAACGCTCCGACCAGCGCCTCAGACGTATCAGCTTCTGCGAAGCGACAGTCGACGAGGGCGGTCTTGTAGTCCTCGCTGCGGAAGAGGGAGGTCTTCCAGCGAATCCCGGCGTGCGACGCGATAGCCCCGCTCCCGTGCGTCTGCGATGGCTGATGCTGCTGCCGCTGTCCCTGCCGACCCGGCACACCGACGGAATACTCCACGTAACGATGGTCGCTGTGGGTGAAGGTGGAACTCACCCTCCAGGTCCCAGGCAAGGCGATCGAGGTGCTTGCGAACGAGACGTCCACGATGCTTTCGCGCGCAACCCCGTTGCCCATGAAGGTGGGTACGTTGCCGCGGTTGACAACATCGAGCTGCAGATGCTGCACCGTCCCCATGAGCGAGTGGCCCCTGGATGTTGTGCGGGGACATCCCCACTCCTGGCTCCACGCGTTGAAATCACCGGCAAGCACGATGTGCTGGTGACCAACCAACGCCATCTCCACCGCCTCGAGATAGGCACCAAAGTCCGCTGGCCCGATGTTCGGCGAAACGTAACAGCTGGCAAAGGTGACACCTGCCACTGTGGCCACCACCAGCCCGGGATGGACGCTACCCCACAGGCGTTGGATGGGGTAAGCCCCGGTGACGACCACTGCCACACTCTGCGCCTCATCCACCGCCCATCTGCCGTTATCCCGAGGCGGCTTGTACAGCTCGCAGGCAATGACGACGTCCACCCGCTGCTCCCGTGCCGTCTGTAGCATCAGGTCCTGCGCTACCCGGCTGCGCCCGAGGTTGACCTGCAGCACCTTTAGGCCCGGGTGCAGGACGGATGTCCTACCCGGTGAGGGCCCCTGCATACCGCACAGCAGACCGCTTCCGTGCATGTCCGAGCCAGGTGGCCCGGTTGGCCGCAACGGATGCAGTGCGTCGACCGGTCTGTCTCGCTCTTGCACTGGTGCCGCAGGTGTCCGTGCTCCAGACATTTGAAACACCGCAGTTGTCCCCGAGTCGGTGGTGCCAATCGCGTCGCCAGGCACGAGGTGTGCAACACTCGCACACGCTGCTGGTGCACCCGCTCCGCCGCCTTGACAGACATCCTGACGTACGCTGTCTGCGTGCCATTCCACGCCTTCACCATGTGCACGGCGGATTCGCTCACCGTCTCCGAGCTGGATTCCTTCACTGCCGTCGCCACATCCGTCGCCACCGCTAAAGGGTCCACCTCATCAAGGCGGACCTCCACCGTCTCCGTCACCAAGCGGGTGGTGGCCGGAGCTGCTGCCTGCGCGCAGACCTGCTGCACGCGTTGCAGAATTTCATCTGCGTTTGCGCCGTCCTGGATGTCCATGACCAGCCGGTCACGCGTTGTGCGTCGTCCAACGCCTAGTTTGGCCTGATCTTCGGCCAACGACGGAGCACTACGGATCAGCTGGTAAACGTCCGTCCATGACTGACCCTCGCCTGGGGCTACCTCGATGGCGTCCAGCTTTTTCTTCGCAAGCTGCTTGCGTGGCTCAGATTGCGGACGCGGCATGACCTGCTGCTGCACCACGGACCGCTGTGGCAGAGGCCGTTGCGGCTGTTGTCGTTGCTGCGGTTGCTGCCGCTGCTGTTGCTGCTGCCGTTGCGGAAGCTGTGGCCACTGTTGCTGCCGCTGTTGCTCAGCCGTCTGCTGACGAGGCGGCTTACGGCGCACCACCTCGACCCAGGAGCCGCCATCCGTCGCCTGAGGTGGCTTGCTCGTTGCCGCCACCGCGGCCTGCTGTTGTTCACGCTGCTGCGTGCTCTGCTGCGTGGCCCGCTCCAGCTGCTGCTGCACAGTAGTTGGCTGCTGGTTCTGCCCGACGGTCTGTGCCACCAGCGCCGTCAACAACTCCCGCTCCTTCCGGAGCTCCTCGCGCAGCTGCTGATTGTCAGCAAGCAGCCGCTCCTCCCGCTGCCGAGCCTCCAGACGCGCCTCGCGGAGGTCTTGCCGAGCCTGCTCAGCTGCCGCCTCCATCTGAACTCGCAGGAGCGTTACCTGCTCCTCCAGCTTTTTGACGACAGCAAGCAACGTCTCGCTGTCGAGTTTCGCCTCGCTAATGATGCGTCGCACCTCGCTCGACGGAGAACCTCCAGTGCCAGTCACCAACCTGGCCGCATACTTGCTGGAGCTCGTGGCTCCACTAACAGCCACACCCTCCATCACCGGCGTTAGCGGGACAGTGAGCCTCTTGCCCGCGCTCATGGCCGATCTGCTCCTGGTGGTGGTTGCGCTCGGTTCGTCCACCGAGAGTGTTCGCGCCCTTAAGCCCCTGTCCATGGCCCTGTGAAGGCCAGCCTATCAAGGTTTTATTTATTGTAATTGTTTTATTTATATTTGCTCTAAAACCAAAAATAAATATTAGTTTCGGTTAACAAATATTTAAAACCAATAAATATATTGCCCAGGTTCGCCTCCTTATCCAGCGTTGAGATCACCGCCTGTCGGTATGCAACCCGCATACACCGACCCGGGTTGCCCGCTGGTACCGACGTTGAAATCTCCCAAGCGCACGGGTTGTTGTCGCCGCTACCGCTGAATCCGCTATCGTCCACCAGGTGACGCCACTGATGAAGTCTCCCGTTAGTTCCGATAGATGGCGCTGCCCCGTGTCTCGGCTAAGGCGAAAGCTCGGAGCCGAAAGCTTTGCCACTGACGTCGATGACGTCAGCACAAACGTCAACACGTCAACACGTACACACGCGACGATCCACCTGACGCCGCTCTGCCGCTGTTTTTCACGCACTTTTTCCGGAGTTTATTGGCGTTTTCCACACTGCCACCGTCCGGAAAATTGTTCTTCAGCGTCGCCACTACGTAATAAACGTGCCACTTGATGTTTTTGTCGTCCTTTTTGCGAAATAATAGCACTTGTTTGTTCCCATACAAAGTGTATGGGAGAGATTTGTATCGCTTTTATCAGGCGAGCATCGTCCTGTTTTGTTAGTTTTCCACCATTAAAAGGTAAAAGGCACTAAAACTCAATGTTTGTAACACTTTTTAGCCCTTTCTGCGCAATTTTACACCCTGATTTTCGTATTTTTACACGAGCGACACAGAGGCACGTCCTAACACCGTGAATGACAGCTACGCACACACAGGGATAACTGGCTTGTGGCCGCCAAGCGTTCATAGCGACGTGGCTTTTTGATCCTTCGATGTCGGCTCTTCCTATCATTGTGAAGCAAAATTCACCAAGCGTAGGATTGTTCACCCTTTCAAGGGAACGTGAGCTGGGTTTAGACCGTCGTGAGACAGGTTAGTTTTACCCTACTGGTGTGTGCTGTTTGCCGCTATCTTAACGGAATTCCTGTGCAGTACGAGAGGAACCACAGGTACGGACCACTGGCTCAATACTAGTTCGACCGGACTTTGGTATGACGCTACGTCCGCTGGATTATGCCTGAACGCCTCTAAGGTCGTATCCAATCCGAGCTGATAGCGCTTCTCAAACCCATTAGGTGATCGGAAGCTAGCGGGCTTAACAACCCTCCGAGATCCGTCGGTGCTGCCCCGCGCACACTGACGTCTCATCCCCGCTATAGCACTAGACTGAGCCGCAACGGGCGGGAGCACGCTGCACGTGGAAGTACCTTACCACAGGGAACCCTGGTGGCTGTGTTTCCGTCGACCGTGGATACAACTAGTTTCGACACCTTCGACCGCCCGCAAACGACGGGACTACAGGCTGGGAGCTGCGAGTTGTAGAGATGCGTTCGCATCGATCCTCTCAGGCGACCCATGCTTGCTGGTGCTCGCGTTCACTTTGGGAATGGAGTGTTCGCGAGAGTGATTGTTGTGTTGTGTGTGTACAGTTGGTGCTTGCGTGCACTCCCATAGTGGAGTGTTCGCGAGCTTAAAACGCTAAGTCCCGATTAATACTCTCCTCGCAACATTATGTGCGTGGCTCCACGCCAAGTGGGATTAGCGGTGCGAAACGCGATTGGTAAAGTCGATGGTGATGTGCGTACCAACAGGCGATTTGTTAAGTCAAATGCGAACTGTGGTGCAACAGGCAATGTGTGTTTATTATCAGGTGTTGTTGGAAGTCAATACGATTTGACTTTCAAAAATTTTTCTAAGTCCCGATTTTTTTTCTCGTCGAGTAACTACAATGCACTATTTCTATCGCAGCGGACTTGTTGTTCATGGCCTAAATGATCGCGAACGAACACGTATTCGCAAAAAAATTTTTGTATGAAAAAGTCACCACTCGGGTACCTCCATACAAAAGTACCAAGTTCGGGTCGAGTGGTCGATGGACGTCGAAGGTGAAAATTTTTCATCATCGAAAATTTTTTCCAAAGTTGAAGCAAATGGGCCCTAGAGTATGAAAAGTGAAACCACGGATCGATTTGAGAAATAAAAATTTTTGTATGAAAAAGTCACCACTCGGGTACCTCCATACAAAAGTACCAAGTTCGGGTCGAGTGGTCGATGGACGTCGAAGGTGAAAATTTTTCATCATCGAAAATTTTTTCCAAAGTTGAAGCAAATGGGCCCTAGAGTATGAAAAGTGAAACCACGGATCGATTTGAGAAATAAAAATTTTTTGTATGGGAGGGCCCCTGCTAGAACATTTTTCCCAAGTGCGACCATTTTACCCAGTGAGTCAAAAAAAAATTTTTTTCACGGTGACTCAAAACTTCAATATTAGACTTCCCTGAGTATGAAAAGTGAAACGAAAATCATTTTTGAGAAGAAAAAATTTTTGTATGGGAGGGCCCCTGCTAGAACATTTTTACCAAGTGCGACCATTTTACCCGGTGAGTCAAAAAAAAATTTTTGTATGGGAGGGCCCCTGCTAGAACATTTTTCCCAAGTGCGTCGATTTTGGGTCGCCGACACAAGCTCGGGTAAAAAAAATTTTTTTTTCACGGTGACTCAAAACATCAATTTTAGACTCCCCTGAGTATGAAAAGTGAAACGAAAATCATTTTTGAGAAGAAAAAATTTTTGTATGGGAGGGCCCCTGCTAGAACATTTTTCCCAAGTGCGTCGATTTTTGGGTCGCCGACACAAGCTCGGGTCAAAAAATTTTTTTTTTCTCGGTGACTCAAAACATCAATTTTAGACTCCCCTGAGTATGAAAAGTGAAACGAAAATCATTTTTGAGAAGAAAAAAATTTTGTATGGGAGGGCCCCTGCTAGAACATTTTTCCCAAGTGCGTCGATTTTGGGTCGCCGACACAAGCTCGGGTCAAAAAAATTTTTTTTTCACGGTGACTCAAAACATCAATTTTAGACTCCCCTGAGTATGAAAAGTGAAACGAAAATCATTTTTGAGAAGAAAAAATTTTTGTATGGGAGGGCCCCTGCTAGAACATTTTTCCCAAGTGCGTCGATTTTGGGTCGCCGACACAAGCTCGGGTCAAAAAAATTTTTTTTTCTCGGTGACTCAAAACATCAATTTTAGACTCCCCTGAGTATGAAAAGTGAAACGAAAATCATTTTTGAGAAGAAAAAATTTTTGTATGGGAGGGCCCCTGCTAGAACATATTTCCCAAGTGCGTCGATTTTGGGTCGCCGACACAAGCTCGGGTCAAAAAAATTTTTTTTTCACGGTGACTCAAAACATCAATTTTAGACTCCCCTGAGTATGAAAAGTGAAACGAAAATCATTTTTGAGAAGAAAAAATTTTTGTATGGGAGGGCCCCTGCTAGAACATTTTTCCCAAGTGAGTCGATTTTTGGGTCGCGACACAAGCTCGGGTCAAAAAAAATTTTTTTTTCATGGTGACTCAAAACATCAATTTTAGACTCCCCTGAGTATGAAAAGTGAAACGAAAATCATTTTTGAGAAGAAAAAAATTTGTATGGGAGGGCCCCTGCTAGAACATTTTTCCCAAGTAAATTCGATTTTACCCGGTGAGTCAAAAAATTTTGAAAAAAATATTTTGCCAAAATCGTGTTCATTGCCTATTATAAGGGACCAGGTCAGCTCACACGCATTTTTGGAGACCATATGGAAAGTGCGTCTGGGATTGCGGAAATTAAGTTTAGAGTGTTAAATGATGGTTTCGCAATCCCGAAAGGCTCAAAATCCACCCTAAGGTCCCCTGGGTGAAATGTGGTTTC
>NW_026453558.1:10000-12500 GCF_943734755.1 Anopheles moucheti
TTTTTGTATGGGAGGGCCCCTGCTAGAACATTTTTCCCAAGTGCGTCGATTTTGGGTCGCCGACACAAGCTCGGGTCAAAAAAATTTTTTTTTCACGGTGACTCAAAACATCAATTTTAGACTCCTGAGTATGAAAAGTGAAACGAAAATCATTTTTGAGAAGAAAAAATTTTTGTATGGGAGGGCCCCTGCTAGAACATTTTTCCCAAGTGAGTCGATTTTGGGTCGCGACACAAGCTCGGGTCAAAAAAATTTTTTTTTCATGGTGACTCAAAACATCAATTTTAGACTCCCCTGAGTATGAAAAGTGAAACGAAAATCATTTTTGAGAAGAAAAAATTTTTGTATGGGAGGGCCCCTGCTAGAACATATTTCCCAAGTGCGTCGATTTTGGGTCGCCGACACAAGCTCGGGTCAAAAAAATTTTTTTTTCACGGTGACTCAAAACATCAATTTTAGACTCCCCTGAGTATGAAAAGTGAAACGAAAATCATTTTTGAGAAGAAAAAATTTTTGTATGGGAGGGCCCCTGCTAGAACATTTTTCCCAAGTGCGTCGATTTTGGGTCGCCGACACAAGCTCGGGTCAAAAAAAATTTTTTTTCACGGTGACTCAAAACATCAATTTTAGACTCCCCTGAGTATGAAAAGTGAAACGAAAATCATTTTTGAGAAGAAAAAATTTTTGTATGGGAGGGCCCCTGCTAGAACATTTTTCCCAAGTGAGTCGATTTTTGGGTCGCGACACAAGCTCGGGTCAAAAAAAATTTTTTTTTCATGGTGACTCAAAACATCAATTTTAGACTCCCCTGAGTATGAAAAGTGAAACGAAAATCATTTTTGAGAAGAAAAAAATTTGTATGGGAGGGCCCCTGCTAGAACATTTTTCCCAAGTAAATTCGATTTTACCCGGTGAGTCAAAAAATTTTGAAAAAAATATTTTGCCAAAATCGTGTTCATTGCCTATTATAAGGGACCAGGTCAGCTCACACGCATTTTTGGAGACCATATGGAAAGTGCGTCTGGGATTGCGGAAATTAAGTTTAGAGTGTTAAATGATGGTTTCGCAATCCCGAAAGGCTCAAAATCCACCCTAAGGTCCCCTGGGTGAAATGTGGTTTCCAAGGTGTGAGCGCTATCGGTGATAGAGTTGGAATGTGATTTCCAGAGCGCAGGGCGACTGGGCTTAGAGCGAAAATCATAGACAAGGGTAAGTATTGGACTGAACGACTCGAAGCAAACGAAAATCATAGACAAGGGTAATGGACTGAACGACTCCAAGCAAACGAAAACCACACACAAGAGTAATGGACTGAACGAATCGAAGCAAACGAAAACCACACACAAGAGTAATGGACTGAACGAATCGAAGCAAACGAAAATCACATACAAGAGTAATGGACTGAACGAATCGAAGCAAACGAAAAACCACAGACAAGAGTAATGGAGTGAACGAATCGAAGCAAACGAAAACCAAAGACAAGAGTAATAGAGTGAACGAATCGAAGCACACGAAAACCATGAACACAGGGATAACTGAGAACGAACCTACCTATCAGAGCATGTGAAAGCATGGACAAGAGTACTGAAAATCGGACCAAACCTCTAGAAGCACACGAAAATCATGGACAAGAGTACTCAAAAACACGGACCAAACCTATGGAAGCACACGAAAACCATGAACACAGGGATAACTGAGAACGAACCTACCTATCAGAGCATGTGAAAGCATGGACAAGAGTACTGAAAATCGGACCAAACCTCTAGAAGCACACGAAAATCATGGACAAGAGTACTCAAAAACACGGACCAAACCTCTCGAAGCACACGAAAACCATAAACACAGGGATAACTGAGAACGAACCTACCTATCAGAGCATGTGAAAGCATGGACAAGAGTACTGAAAATCGGACCAAACCTCAAGAAGCACACGAAAATCATGGACAAGAGTACTCAAAAACACGGACCAAACCTATCGAAGCTCACGAAAACCATGAACACAGGGATAACTGAGAACGAACCTACCTATCAGAGCATGTGAAAGCATGGACAAGAGTACTGAAAATCGGACCAAACCTCAAGAAGCACACGAAAATCATGGACAAGAGTACTCAAAAACACGGACCAAACCTATCGAAGCTCACGAAAACCATGAACACAGGGATAACTGAAAACGAACCGAACCTCTCGTAGCAAACGAAAAACATGGACAAAATTATTCGAAACGAACCGAAGCTCGATGCGAAAAACATGGAAAAGCAAGCCCGTAAGTCGCACTATCAAGCCCATAAGTCGCACTATCAAGCCCATAAGTCGCACTATCAAGCCCGTTAGTCGCACTATCAAGCCCATAGGTCGCACTATCAAGCCCGTTGGTCGCACTATCAAAGCCCGTTAGTCGCACTATCAGGCCCTTAAGTCGCACTATCAGGCCCGTAAGTCGCACCAAAAAGCCCGTAAATTGCCCTATCAAGCCCGTTAGTCGCACTATCAGGCCCAT
>NW_026453558.1:22500-27500 GCF_943734755.1 Anopheles moucheti
TGGCAGCACTAAGCCTCTCCTCGGCAAGTTCACACTCCCGACGCAAGTCGCCCAGCTCCGGGGTCCACCAATACAGCCGAGGCTGTTGATGCTGCTTCGGCCTGCCTACCCTCTCCATGATGGCGTCGCAAGCGAGGGTCAATGCTCCGACCAGCGCCTCGGACGTATCAGCTTCTGCGAAGCGACAGTCGACGAGGGCGGTCTTGTAGTCCTCGCTGCGGAAGAGGGAGGTCTTCCAGCGAATCCCGGCATGCGTCGCGATAGCCCCGCTCCCGTGCGTCTGCGATGGCTGATGCTGCTGCCGCTGTCCCTGCCGACCCGGCACACCGACGGAATACTCCACGTAACGATGGTCGCTGTGGGTGAAGGTGGAACTCACCCTCCAGGTCCCAGGCAAGGCGATCGAGGTGCTTGCGAACGAGACGTCCACGATGCTTTCGCGCGCAACCCCGTTGCCCATGAAGGTGGGTACGTTGCCGCGGTTGACAACATCGAGCTGCAGATGCTGCACCGTCCCCATGAGCGAGTGGCCCCTGGATGTTGTGCGGGGACATCCCCACTCCTGGCTCCACGCGTTGAAATCACCGGCAAGCACGATGAGCTGGTGACCAACCAACGCCATCTCCACCGCCTCGAGATAGGCGCCAAAGTCCGCTGGCCCGATGTTCGGCGAAACGTAACAGCTGGCAAAGGTGACACCTGCCACTGTGGCCACCACCAGCCCGGGATGGACGCTACCCCACAGGCGTTGGATGGGGTAAACCCCGGTGGCGACCACTGCCACACTCTGCGCCTCATCCACCGCCCATCTGCCGTTATCTCGAGGCGGCTTGTACAGCTCGCAGGCAATGACGACGTCCACCCGCTGCTCCCGTGCCGTCTGCAGCATCAGGTCCTGTGCAACCCGGCTGCGCCCGAGGTTGATCTGCAGGACCTTCAGACCCGAGTGCAGGACGGATGTCCCACCCGGTGAGGGCCCTTGCAAACCGCGCAGCACACCTCCGCTGTGCAGACTCGGGCCAGGTGGCCCGGTTGACCGCAACGGATGCAGTGCGCCGATCTGTCGATCTCGCTCCTGCACTGGTGCCGCAGATGTCCGTGCTCCAGGCACTTGAAGCACCGCAGTTGTCCCCGAGTCGGAGGTGCCAGTCGCGTCGCCAGGCAGGAGGTGTGCAACACTCGCACATGCTGCTGGTGAACACGGTCCGCCACCTTGGCCGACATCTTTACATACGCTGTCTGCGTGCCGTTCCACGCCTTCGTGAGATGCACGGCGGATTCGCTCACCGACTCCGAGCAAACTGCTTTCACCGCCATCGCCACATCCGATGCAACCGCTAAAGGGTCCACCTCATCAAGGCGGACCTCAACCGTCTCCGTCACCAAGCGGATGGTGGCCGGAGCTGCAGCCTGCGCGCAGACCTGCTGCACCCGTTCCAGGACTTCCTGCGCGTTGACGCCTTCTTGAAGGTCCATGACCAGCCGATCACGCGTCGTCCGTCGCCCGACTCCTAGCTTGGCCTGGTCTTCGGTCAACGACGGAGCACTGCGTATCAGCTGATACACATCGGTCCACGACTGTCCCTGTCCCGGGGCGACCTCGATGGCGTCCAGCTTCTTCTTCGCCTGCTTCCGTGGCGCAGATTGTGGACGCGGCATGACCTGCTGTTGCACCAAAGGCCGCTGTGGCTGAGGCCGTTGCGGCTGTTGTCGTTGCTGCTGCTGCGGTTGTTGCCGCTGCTGTTGCTGCTGCCGTTGCGGAAGCTGCGGCCACTGTTGCTGCCGCTGTAGATCAGCCGCCTGCTGACGTGGCGGCTTACGGCGCACCACCTCAACCCAGGAGCCGCCATCCGTCGTCTGAGGTGGCTTGCTCGTAGCCACCACCGCGTCCTGCTGATATCCACGCTGCTGCGAGCTCTGCTGCGTAGCCCGCTCCAGCTGCTGCTGCACAGTAGTTGGCTGCTGGTTCTGCCCGACGGTCTGTGCCACCAGCGCCGTCAACAACTCTCGCTCCTTCCGGAGCTCCTCGCGCAGCTGCTGATTGTCAGCAACCAGCCGCTCCTCCCGCTGCCGAGCCTCCAGACGCGCCTCGCGGAGGTCTTGCCGAGCCTGCTCAGCTGCCGCCTCCATCTGAACTCGCAGGAGCGTTACCTGCTCCTCCAGCTTTTTGACGACCGCAAGCAACGTCTCGCTGTCGAGTTTCGCCTCGCTAATGATGCGTCGCACCTCGCTCGACGGAGAGCCTCCAGTGCCAGTCACCAACCTGGCCGCATACTTGCTGGAGCTCATGGCTCCACTAACAGCCACACCCTCCATCACCGGCGTTAGCGGGACAGTGAGCCGCTTGCCCGCGCTCATGGCCGATCTGCTCCTGGTGGTGGCTGCGCTCGGTTCGTCAACCGAGAGTGTTCGCGCCCTTAAGCCCCTGTCCATGGCCCTGTGAAGGCCAGCCTATCAAGGTTTTTATTTATTGTTATATTTGCTCTAAAACCAAAAGTAAATATTAGTTTCGGAAAACAAATATTTAAAACCAATAAATATTTTGCCCGGGTTCGCCTCCTTATCCAGCGTTGAGATCACCGCCTGTCGGTATGCAACCCGCATACACCGACCCGGGTTGCCCGCTGGTACCGACGTTGAAATCTCCCAAGCGCGCGGGTTGTTGTCGCCGCTACCGCTGAATCCGCTATCGTCCACCAGGTGACGCCACTGATGAAGTCTCCCGTTAGTTCCGATAGATGGCGCTGCCCCGTGTCTCGGCTAAGGCGAAAGCTCGGAGCCGAAAGCTTTGCCAATGACGCCGATGACGTCAGCACAAACGTCAACACGTCAACACGTACACACGCGACGATCCACCTGACGCCGCTCTGCCGCTGTTTTTCACGCACTTTTTTCTCAGTTTTGTGGCGTTTTCCACACTGCCACCGTCCGGAAAATTGTTCTTCGGCGTCGCCACTGCGTAATAAACGTGCCACTTGATGTTTTTGTCGTCCCTTTCGCGAATAAATAGCACTTGTTTGTTCCCATACAAAATGTATGGGAGAGATTTATATCGCTTTTATCAGGCGAGCATCGTCCTGTTTTGTTATTTTTCCACCATTAAAAGGTAAAAGGCACTAAAACTCAATGTTTATAACACTTTTTAGCCCTTTTTTCGCAATTTTACACCCTGATTTTCGTATTTTAACACGAGCGACACAGAGGCACGTCCTAACACCGTGAATGACAGCTACGCACACACACAGGGATAACTGGCTTGTGGCCGCCAAGCGTTCATAGCGACGTGGCTTTTTGATCCTTCGATGTCGGCTCTTCCTATCATTGTGAAGCAAAATTCACCAAGCGTAGGATTGTTCACCCTTTCAAGGGAACGTGAGCTGGGTTTAGACCGTCGTGAGACAGGTTAGTTTTACCCTACTGGTGTGTGCTGTTTGCCGCTATCTTAACGGAATTCCTGTGCAGTACGAGAGGAACCACAGGTACGGACCACTGGCTCAATACTAGTTCGACCGGACTTTGGTATGACGCTACGTCCGCTGGATTATGCCTGAACGCCTCTAAGGTCGTATCCAATCCGAGCTGATAGCGCTTCTCAAACCCATTAGGTGATCGGAAGCTAGCGGGCTTAACAACCCTCCGAGATCCGTCGGTGCTGCCCCGCGCACACTGACGTCTCATCCCCGCTATAGCACTAGACTGAGCCGCAACGGGCGGGAGCACGCTGCACGTGGAAGTACCTTACCACAGGGAACCCTGGTGGCTGTGTTTCCGTCGACCGTGGATACAACTAGTTTCGACACCTTCGACCGCCCGCAAACGACGGGACTACAGGCTGGGAGCTGCGAGTTGTAGAGATGCGTTCGCATCGATCCTCTCAGGCGACCCATGCTTGCTGGTGCTCGCGTTCACTTTGGGAATGGAGTGTTCGCGAGAGTGATTGTTGTGTTGTGTGTGTACAGTTGGTGCTTGCGTGCACTCCCATAGTGGAGTGTTCGCGAGCTTAAAACGCTAAGTCCCGATTAATACTCTCCTCGCAACATTATGTGCGTGGCTCCACGCCAAGTGGGATTAGCGGTGCGAAACGCGATTGGTAAAGTCGATGGTGATGTGCGTACCAACAGGCGATTTGTTAAGTCAAATGCGATCTGTGGTGCAACAGGCAATGTGTGTTTATTATCAGGTGTTGTTGGAAGTCAATACGATTTGACTTTCAAAAATTTTTCTAAGTCCCGATTTTTTTTCTCGTCGAGTAACTACAATGCACTATTTCTATCGCAGCGGACTTGCGGTTCATGGCCTTAATGATCGCGAACGAACACGTATTCGCAAAAAAATTTTTGTATGAAAAAGTCACCACTTGGGTACCTCCATACAAAAGTACCAAGTTCGGGTCGAGTGGTCGATGGACGTCGAAGGCGAAAATTTTTCATCATCGAAAATTTTTTCCAAAGTTGAAGCAAATGGGCCCTAGAGTATGAAAAGTGAAACCACGGATCGATTTGAGAAATAAAAATTTTTGTATGAGAAAGTCACCACTTGGGTACCTCCATACAAAAGTACCAAGTTCGGGTCGAGTGGTCGATGGACGTCGAAGGTGAAAATTTTTCATCATCGAAAATTTTTTCCAAAGTTGAAGCAAATGGGCCCTAGAGTATGAAAAGTGAAACCACGGATCGATTTGAGAAATTAAAATTTT
The DNA here is from genome assembly GCF_943734755.1 of Anopheles moucheti. Classification (NCBI taxonomy): domain Eukaryota; kingdom Metazoa; phylum Arthropoda; class Insecta; order Diptera; family Culicidae; genus Anopheles; species Anopheles moucheti. Next base: position 27,197 of record NW_026453558.1, read on the forward strand.
TTGTATGGGAGGGCCCCTGCTAGAACATTTTTCCCAAGTGCGACCATTTTACCCAGTGAGTCAAAAAAAAATTTTTTTCACGGTGACTCAAAACTTCAATATTAGACTTCCCTGAGTATGAAAAGTGAAACGAAAATCATTTTTGAAAAGAAAAAAATTTTGTATGGGAGGGCCCCTGCTAGAACATTTTTACCAAGTGCGACCATTTTACCCGGTGAGTCAAAAAAAAATTTTTGTATGGGAGGGCCCCTGCTAGAACATTTTTCCCAAGTGCGTCGATTTTGGGTCGCCGACACAAGCTCGG
>NW_026453558.1:37500-40000 GCF_943734755.1 Anopheles moucheti
GGCCTTAATGATCGCGAACGAACACGTATTCGCAAAAAAATTTTTGTATGAAAAAGTCACCACTTGGGTACCTCCATACAAAAGTACCAAGTTCGGGTCGAGTGGTCGATGGACGTCGAAGGCGAAAATTTTTCATCATCGAAAATTTTTTCCAAAGTTGAAGCAAATGGGCCCTAGAGTATGAAAAGTGAAACCACGGATCGATTTGAGAAATAAAAATTTTTGTATGAGAAAGTCACCACTTGGGTACCTCCATACAAAAGTACCAAGTTTCGGGTCGAGTGGTCGATGGACGTCGAAGGTGAAAATTTTTCATCATCGAAAATTTTTTCCAAAGTTGAAGCAAATGGGCCCTAGAGTATGAAAAGTGAAACCACGGATCGATTTGAGAAATTAAAATTTTTTGTATGGGAGGGCCCCTGCTAGAACATTTTTCCCAAGTGCGACCATTTTACCCAGTGAGTCAAAAAAAAATTTTTTTCACGGTGACTCAAAACTTCAATATTAGACTTCCCTGAGTATGAAAAGTGAAACGAAAATCATTTTTGAAAAGAAAAAAATTTTGTATGGGAGGGCCCCTGCTAGAACATTTTTACCAAGTGCGACCATTTTACCCGGTGAGTCAAAAAAAAATTTTTGTATGGGAGGGCCCCTGCTAGAACATTTTTCCCAAGTGCGTCGATTTTGGGTCGCCGACACAAGCTCGGGTCAAAAAAATTTTTTTTTCACGGTGACTCAAAACATCAATTTTAGACTCCCCTGAGTATGAAAAGTGAAACGAAAATCATTTTTGAGAAGAAAAAATTTTTGTATGGGAGGGCCCCTGCTAGAACATTTTTCCCAAGTGCGTCGATTTTGGGTCGCCGACACAAGCTCGGGTCAAAAAAATTTTTTTTTCACGGTGACTCAAAACATCAATTTTAGACTCCCCTGAGTATGAAAAGTGAAACGAAAATCATTTTTGAGAAGAAAAAATTTTTGTATGGGAGGGCCCCTGCTAGAACATTTTTCCCAAGTGAGTCGATTTTTGGGTCGCGACACAAGCTCGGGTCAAAAAAAATTTTTTTTTTCATGGTGACTCAAAACATCAATTTTAGACTCCCCTGAGTATGAAAAGTGAAACGAAAATCATTTTTGAGAAGAAAAAAATTTGTATGGGAGGGCCCCTGCTAGAACATTTTTCCCAAGTAAATTCGATTTTACCCGGTGAGTCAAAAAATTTTGAAAAAAATATTTTGCCAAAATCGTGTTCATTGCCTATTATAAGGGACCAGGTCAGCTCACACGCATTTTTGGAGACCATAAGGAAAAAAAGTGCGTCTGGGATTGCGGAAATTAAGTTTAGAGTGTTAAATGATGGTTTCGCAATCCCCGAAAGGCTCAAAATCCACCCTAAGGTCCCCTGGGTGAAATGTGGTTTCCAAGGTGTGAGCGCTATCGGTGATAGAGTTGGAATGTGATTTCCAGAGCGCAGGGCGACTGGGCTTAGAGCGAAAATCATAGACAAGGGTAAGTATTGGACTGAACGACTCGAAGCAAACGAAAATCATAGACAAGGGTAATGGACTGAACGACTCCAAGCAAACGAAAACCACACACAAGAGTAATGGACTGAACGAATCGAAGCAAACGAAAACCACACACAAGAGTAATGGACTGAACGAATCGAAGCAAACGAAAATCACATACAAGAGTAATGGACTGAACGAATCGAAGCAAACGAAAAACCACAGACAAGAGTAATGGAGTGAACGAATCGAAGCAAACGAAAACCAAAGACAAGAGTAATAGAGTGAACGAATCGAAGCACACGAAAACCATGAACACAGGGATAACTGAGAACGAACCTACCTATCAGAGCATGTGAAAGCATGGACAAGAGTACTGAAAATCGGACCAAACCTCTAGAAGCACACGAAAATCATGGACAAGAGTACTCAAAAACACGGACCAAACCTCTCGAAGCACACGAAAACCATAAACACAGGGATAACTGAGAACGAACCTACCTATCAGAGCATGTGAAAGCATGGACAAGAGTACTGAAAATCGGACCAAACCTCAAGAAGCACACGAAAATCATGGACAAGAGTACTCAAAAACACGGACCAAACCTATCGAAGCTCACGAAAACCATGAACACAGGGATAACTGAGAACGAACCTACCTATCAGAGCATGTGAAAGCATGGACAAGAGTACTGAAAATCGGACCAAACCTCAAGAAGCACACGAAAATCATGGACAAGAGTACTCAAAAACACGGACCAAACCTATCGAAGCTCACGAAAACCATGAACACAGGGATAACTGAAAACGAACCGAACCTCTCGTAGCAAACGAAAAACATGGACAAAATTATTCGAAACGAACCGAAGCTCGATGCGAAAAACATGGAAAAGCAAGCCCGTAAGTCGCACTATCAAGCCCATAAGTCGCACTATCAAGCCCATAAGTCGCACTATCAAGCCCGTTAGTCGCACTATCAAGCCCATAGGTCG
>NW_026453559.1:10000-12500 GCF_943734755.1 Anopheles moucheti
TCTATCACCGATAGCGCTCACACCTTGGAAACCACATTTCACCCAGGGGACCTTAGGGTGGATTTTGAGCCTTTCGGGATTGCGAAACCATCATTTAACACTCTAAACTTAATTTCCGCAATCCCAGACGCACTTTCCATATGGTCTCCAAAAATGCGTGTGAGCTGACCTGGTCCCTTATAATAGGCAATGAACACGATTTTGGCAAAATATTTTTTTCAAAATTTTTTGACTCACCGGGTAAAATCGAATTTACTTGGGAAAAATGTTCTAGCAGGGGCCCTCCCATACAAATTTTTTTCTTCTCAAAAATGATTTTCGTTTCACTTTTCATACTCAGGGGAGTCTAAAATTGATGTTTTGAGTCACCATGAAAAAAAAATTTTTTTTGACCCGAGCTTGTGTCGCGACCCAAAAATCGACTCACTTGGGAAAAATGTTCTAGCAGGGGCCCTCCCATACAAAAATTTTTTCTTCTCAAAAATGATTTTCGTTTCACTTTTCATACTCAGGGGAGTCTAAAATTGATGTTTTGAGTCACCGTGAAAAAAAAAATTTTTTGACCCGAGCTTGTGTCGGCGACCCAAAATCGACGCACTTGGGAAAAATGTTCTAGCAGGGGCCCTCCCATACAAAATTTTTTTCTTCTCAAAAATGATTTTCGTTTCACTTTTCATACTCAGGGGAGTCTAAAATTGATGTTTTGAGTCACCGAGAAAAAAAAAATTTTTTGACCCGAGCTTGTGTCGGCGACCCAAAATCGACGCACTTGGGAAAAATGTTCTAGCAGGGGCCCTCCCATACAAAAATTTTTTCTTCTCAAAAGTGATTTTCGTTTCACTTTTCATACTCAGGGGAGTCTAAAATTGATGTTTTGAGTCACCGTGAAAAAAAAATTTTTTTGACCCGAGCTTGTGTCGGCGACCCAAAATCGACGCACTTGGGAAAAATGTTCTAGCAGGGGCCCTCCCATACAAAATTTTTTTCTTCTCAAAAATGATTTTCGTTTCACTTTTCATACTCAGGGGAGTCTAAAATTGATGTTTTGAGTCACCGTGAAAAAAAAATTTTTTTGACCCGAGCTTGTGTCGGCGACCCAAAATCGACGCACTTGGGAAAAATGTTCTAGCAGGGGCCCTTCCATACAAAAATTTTTTCTTCTCAAAAATGATTTTCGTTTCACTTTTCATACTCAGGGGAGTCTAAAATTGATGTTTTGAGTCACCGTGAAAAAAAAATTTTTTTGACCCGAGCTTGTGTCGGCGACCCAAAATCGACGCACTTGGGAAAAATGTTCTAGCAGGGGCCCTCCCATACAAAAATTTTTTCTTCTCAAAAATGATTTTCGTTTCACTTTTCATACTCAGGGGAGTCTAAAATTGATGTTTTGAGTCACCGTGAAAAAAAAATTTTTTTGACCCGAGCTTGTGTCGGCGACCCAAAATCGACGCACTTGGGAAAAATGTTCTAGCAGGGGCCCTCCCATACAAAAATTTTTTCTTCTCAAAAATGATTTTCGTTTCACTTTTCATACTCAGGGGAGTCTAAAATTGATGTTTTGAGTCACCGTGAAAAAAAAATTTTTTTGACCCGAGCTTGTGTCGGCGACCCAAAATCGACGCACTTGGGAAAAATGTTCTAGCAGGGGCCCTCCCATACAAAAATTTTTTCTTCTCAAAAATGATTTTCGTTTCACTTTTCATACTCAGGGGAGTCTAAAATTGATGTTTTGAGTCACCGTGAAAAAAAAATTTTTTTGACCCGAGCTTGTGTCGGCGACCCAAAATCGACGCACTTGGGAAAAATGTTCTAGCAGGGGCCCTCCCATACAAAAATTTTTTCTTCTCAAAAATGATTTTCGTTTCACTTTTCATACTCAGGGGAGTCTAAAATTGATGTTTTGAGTCACCGTGAAAAAAAAATTTTTTTGACCCGAGCTTGTGTCGGCGACCCAAAATCGACGCACTTGGGAAAAATGTTCTAGCAGGGGCCCTCCCATACAAAAATTTTTTCTTCTCAAAAATGATTTTCGTTTCACTTTTCATACTCAGGGGAGTCTAAAATTGATGTTTTGAGTCACCGAGAAAAAAAAATTTTTTTGACCCGAGCTTGTGTCGGCGACCCAAAAATCGACGCACTTGGGAAATATGTTCTAGCAGGGGCCCTCCCATACAAAAATTTTTTCTTCTCAAAAATGATTTTCGTTTCACTTTTCATACTCAGGGGAGTCTAAAATTGATGTTTTGAGTCACCGAGAAAAAAAAATTTTTTTGACCCGAGCTTGTGTCGGCGACCCAAAAATCGACGCACTTGGGAAATATGTTCTAGCAGGGGCCCTCCCATACAAAAATTTTTTCTTCTCAAAAATGATTTTCGTTTCACTTTTCATACTCAGGGGAGTCTAAAATTGATGTTTTGAGTCACCGAGAAAAAAAAATTTTTTTGACCCGAGCTTGTGTCGGCGACCCAAAAATCGACGCACTTGGGAAATATGTTCTAG
>NW_026453559.1:22500-32500 GCF_943734755.1 Anopheles moucheti
TTTTTCGTTTGCTACGAGAGGTTCGGTTCGTTTTCAGTTATCCCTGTGTTCATGGTTTTCGTGAGCTTCGATAGGTTTGGTCCGTGTTTTTGAGTACTCTTGTCCATGATTTTCGTGTGCTTCTTGAGGTTTGGTCCGATTTTCAGTACTCTTGTCCATGCTTTCACATGCTCTGATAGGTAGGTTCGTTCTCAGTTATCCCTGTGTTCATGGTTTTCGTGTGCTTCGAGAGGTTTGGTCCGTGTTTTTGAGTACTCTTGTCCATGATTTTCGTGTGCTTCTAGAGGTTTGGTCCGATATTCAGTACTCTTGTCCATGCTTTCACATGCTCTGATAGGTAGGTTCGTTCTCAGTTATCCCTGTGTTCATGGTTTTCGTGTGCTTCCATAGGTTTGGTCCGTGTTTTTGAGTACTCTTGTCCATGATTTTCGTGTGCTTCTAGAGGTTTGGTCCGATTTTCAGTACTCTTGTCCATGCTTTCACATGCTCTGATAGGTAGGTTCGTTCTCAGTTATCCCTGTGTTCATGGTTTTCGTGTGCTTCCATAGGTTTGGTCCGTGTTTTTGAGTACTCTTGTCCATGATTTTCGTGTGCTTCTAGAGGTTTGGTCCGATTTTCAGTACTCTTGTCCATGCTTTCACATGCTCTGATAGGTAGGTTCGTTCTCAGTTATCCCTGTGTTCATGGTTTTCGTGTGCTTCGATTCGTTCACTCTATTACTCTTGTCTGTGGTTTTTCGTTTGCTTCGATTCGTTCAGTCCATTACTCTTGTATGTGATTTTCGTTTGCTTCGATTCGTTCAGTCCATTACTCTTGTATGTGATTTTCGTTTGCTTCGATTCGTTCAGTCCATTACTCTTGTGTGTGGTTTTCGTTTGCTTCGAGTCGTTCAGTCCATTACCCTTGTCTATGATTTTCGTTTGCTTCGAGTCGTTCAGTCCAATACTTACCCTTGTCTATGATTTTCGCTCTAAGCCCAGTCGCCCTGCGCTCTGGAAATCACATTCCAACTCTATCACCGATAGCGCTCACACCTTGGAAACCACATTTCACCCAGGGGACCTTAGGGTGGATTTTGAGCCTTTCGGGATTGCGAAACCATCATTTAACACTCTAAACTTAATTTCCGCAATCCCAGACGCACTTTCCATATGGTCTCCAAAAATGCGTGTGAGCTGACCTGGTCCCTTATAATAGGCAATGAACACGATTTTGGCAAAATATTTTTTTCAAAATTTTTTGACTCACCGGGTAAAATCGAATTTACTTGGGAAAAATGTTCTAGCAGGGGCCCTCCCATACAAATTTTTTTCTTCTCAAAAATGATTTTCGTTTCACTTTTCATACTCAGGGGAGTCTAAAATTGATGTTTTGAGTCACCATGAAAAAAAAATTTTTTTTGACCCGAGCTTGTGTCGCGACCCAAAAATCGACTCACTTGGGAAAAATGTTCTAGCAGGGGCCCTCCCATACAAAAATTTTTTCTTCTCAAAAATGATTTTCGTTTCACTTTTCATACTCAGGGGAGTCTAAAATTGATGTTTTGAGTCACCGTGAAAAAAAAAATTTTTTGACCCGAGCTTGTGTCGGCGACCCAAAATCGACGCACTTGGGAAAAATGTTCTAGCAGGGGCCCTCCCATACAAAATTTTTTTCTTCTCAAAAATGATTTTCGTTTCACTTTTCATACTCAGGGGAGTCTAAAATTGATGTTTTGAGTCACCGAGAAAAAAAAAATTTTTTGACCCGAGCTTGTGTCGGCGACCCAAAATCGACGCACTTGGGAAAAATGTTCTAGCAGGGGCCCTCCCATACAAAAATTTTTTCTTCTCAAAAGTGATTTTCGTTTCACTTTTCATACTCAGGGGAGTCTAAAATTGATGTTTTGAGTCACCGTGAAAAAAAAATTTTTTTGACCCGAGCTTGTGTCGGCGACCCAAAATCGACGCACTTGGGAAAAATGTTCTAGCAGGGGCCCTCCCATACAAAATTTTTTTCTTCTCAAAAATGATTTTCGTTTCACTTTTCATACTCAGGGGAGTCTAATATTGAAGTTTTGAGTCACCGTGAAAAAAATTTTTTTTTGACTCACTGGGTAAAATGGTCGCACTTGGGAAAAATGTTCTAGCAGGGGCCCTCCCATACAAAAAATTTTTATTTCTCAAATCGATCCGTGGTTTCACTTTTCATACTCTAGGGCCCATTTGCTTCAACTTTGGAAAAAATTTTCGATGATGAAAAATTTTCACCTTCGACGTCCATCGACCACTCGACCCGAACTTGGTACTTTTGTATGGAGGTACCCAAGTGGTGACTTTCTCATACAAAAATTTTTATTTCTCAAATCGATCCGTGGTTTCACTTTTCATACTCTAGGGCCCATTTGCTTCAACTTTGGAAAAAATTTTCGATGATGAAAAATTTTCACCTTCGACGTCCATCGACCACTCGACCCGAACTTGGTACTTTTGTATGGAGGTACCCGAGTGGTGACTTTTTCATACAAAAATTTTTTTGCGAATACGTGTTCGTTCGCGATCATTTAGGCCATGAACAACAAGTCCGCTGCGATAGAAATAGTGCATTGTAGTTACTCGACGAGAAAAAAAATCAGGACTTAGAAAAATTTTTGAAAGTCAAATCGTATTGACTTCCAACAACACCTGATAATAAACACACATTGCCTGTTGCACCACAGATCGCATTTGACTTAACAAATCGCCTGTTGGTACGCACATCACCATCGACTTTACCAATCGCGTTTCGCACCGCTAATCCCACTTGGCGTGGAGCCACGCACATAATGTTGCGAGGAGAGTATTAATCGGGACTTAGCGTTTTAAGCTCGCGAACACTCCACTATGGGAGTGCACGCAAGCACCAACTGTACACACACAACACAACAATCACTCTCGCGAACACTCCATTCCCAAAGTGAACGCGAGCACCAGCAAGCATGGGTCGCCTGAGAGGATCGATGCGAACGCATCTCTACAACTCGCAGCTCCCAGCCTGTAGTCCCGTCGTTTGCGGGCGGTCGAAGGTGTCGAAACTAGTTGTATCCACGGTCGACGGAAACACAGCCACCAGGGTTCCCTGTGGTAAGGTACTTCCACGTGCAGCGTGCTCCCGCCCGTTGCGGCTCAGTCTAGTGCTATAGCGGGGATGAGACGTCAGTGTGCGCGGGGCAGCACCGACGGATCTCGGAGGGTTGTTAAGCCCGCTAGCTTCCGATCACCTAATGGGTTTGAGAAGCGCTATCAGCTCGGATTGGATACGACCTTAGAGGCGTTCAGGCATAATCCAGCGGACGTAGCGTCATACCAAAGTCCGGTCGAACTAGTATTGAGCCAGTGGTCCGTACCTGTGGTTCCTCTCGTACTGCACAGGAATTCCGTTAAGATAGCGGCAAACAGCACACACCAGTAGGGTAAAACTAACCTGTCTCACGACGGTCTAAACCCAGCTCACGTTCCCTTGAAAGGGTGAACAATCCTACGCTTGGTGAATTTTGCTTCACAATGATAGGAAGAGCCGACATCGAAGGATCAAAAAGCCACGTCGCTATGAACGCTTGGCGGCCACAAGCCAGTTATCCCTGTAGTCTGGTGCGAGCCTCCAGAGAGAGCAGACGCAAATCCACGCTCCTCCGTGTTTCAGAGCAAAAGTGCCGCAATTTGCGTTTGACCGGTGCGAAAGTTTGCAGTAAAGTTGGAGGTACCCTCCGGAACCCCCCCTGCGAATTTGGTGGCCCCACGCCCCCCCTTGCGTGTGTTATTGAACGAAACGGTTTTTGGGATATATTGTGCGAAAAAGTGAAGTTATCGAAAAAGTGATAGTGACACTTCGTGGGCCTCACCAGGCCACACCTTTTGGTGAAGAAACATCGGCCGAATTGATGGAGTTCGCGGAACGGCAGGTGTTTTTGTGGTGAAATTTCACACCTGTATAACTCCGAACACTGCGGATCGATTCGGCTGAAAGGTGTCTTAAAAGTTGCGCTCTACAGTAAAGGACAAGTGTTGAAAATTTCGTGTCAATCGGACGAAAACTCAGTGAGTTATTAGCGAACAAAGAAAACCACGTGCTCGTCGAAAATGGCGGCGTGTGTGTGAAAAAGAGCGAGGAAAAAAACTTCCGGACGAATCACCCCCCTGCTGGAGCGCTAGCGCTCCCGGAGGGGCACTCCCGGACGAAATTTCACCGCTCTTTGTGTGTGTGAGATTTGTGTGTGTGTGACATTTTCGGCCCAATACCATCGTGTGGGGTGTCTAACGACGCGTCTCGGAAAGAGGAGTTGGGGAAACGCGGTTTCCCCCCCCTAGCACCACCCACCCGCCACCCAGCCCCGAAAAACCCCCGCGAAAAGTGGTTTTCCGTGATTTTCCCGGCCAAGGAGCGGAGGTAGAGCTCCCGGGTGTTTGGAAGAAAGTTGCGGGGTGAATTTTCACATCGAAAACCATCGCCGGAAAAGCGATTTTCGCAACATCCAGAAAGATACGGGCGGAAAAGCGTTTTTCCGAAGAAGAAAATTTTCGCCCTGATACCGTCGTGCGGGGTATCAAACGACGAGTTTTTTAAGAGAGGAGTCGGGAAAATACCCCCCCACCACCATACCACCCACTCCTACCCCCCTAGGGCGGAAAAACCACCCAGGAAGCGGTTTTTGGCGATTTTCCCGGCCAAGGAGCGGAGGTAGAGCTCCCGGGTGTTTGGAAGAAAGTTGCGGGGTGAATTTTCACATCGGAAACCATCGCCGGAAAAGTGATTTTCGCAACATCCAGAGAGATACGGGCGGAAAAGCGTTTTTCCGAAGAAGAAAATTTTCGCCCTGATACCGTCGTGCGGGGTATCAAACGACGAGTTTTCAAGAGAGGAGTCGGGAAAATACCCCCCCACCACCATACCACCCACTCCTACCCCACTAGGGCGGAAAAACCACCCAGGAAGCGGTTTTTCGCGATTTTCCGCGGAAAATTTTATCACCACCCCACAAAGTGCGGTATCAAAAGAAGCGGCTCGACAAGGCGAGTTCAACGCGCACCCATTCGTCCTCCTACCATCTTCCCCCACCTAACCAGGCCGGAAAAACCTCTCCGTGGCCCGCTATTAGCGTCCTCCCGCAAGGGAGAGTTGAAGTGGGGCGTCAGTAATGGCGACAACTCGCACCACGCGACTCAGGTCGGAGTCCACCGACGAAAGGGCGGGGCGGTCCCTTTCGGCTGTTGAGCCGAAAGTTATGCTTACGCGAGTCTCGGCGACGGCAACGAAGCAGGGAATCTCGGACATGGCGGAGCTCCGACAGCTCCTGAACGACTCGTCGCTGTCCAATGAACAGCTGCGTGCAACGATCGCCGGTCTGCAGCAGGAGATAACGATGCTCCGGCAGCAGATGGAGGCGATGGCAGAACAGGCCAGGCAGGAGACGAAGCTGGTCAGGGAGGAAGCCCGCATGCGTGAGACGGTGGCTCGTGAGGAAAACGAGCGTCTGCGCCACGAGCTGAAGGAGGAGCGCGCCAGCTTCCAAGAACTGCTGGCGCAGACGCTAGGCTACGGGGGTGGCCAGCGTTCAGGGCGGCAGCAGCAGCAACAGCAGCAGCAGCAACAGCAGCAGCAGCAGCACCAGCAGCAGCAGCAGCAGCAGCAGCAGCAGCAGCAGCAGCAGCAGCAGCAGCAGTGGAGGCAGCAGCAGCACCAGCAAGGAGCGGCGATGGCAACGGCAGCTCCACTTCCGGACCAGGAAGGCGGCTCTTGGTCTGAGGTGGTGCGTCGCAAACCAGCACGCCAAACAACGAGCCGGCAGCAGCAGCAGCAGCAGCAGCAGCAGCAGCAGCAGCAGTGGCCGGAACTACCGCAACGACGGGCGGAGGTTCAGCGACAGGCGTTCGCTGGGCCATCAAGACAGCAGCCCCAGCAACAGCAGGGACAACAGGCTCGGCGCAGCCAGAATGCAGCACAACGGGGAGGACAGCGCCAGCGGCAGCGTAAAGCGAAGCCGGACGCAGTAGAAATCGCCCCAGGCGAGGGGCAAACCTGGTTGGAGGTATACCAGGCGGTGCGAGCGGCTCCAGAAATGGAGAAGCACCAGGAGGCCCTCGGTGTAGGACGACGCACCACACGCTCCAGGTTGGTGATGGAGCTGAACGAAGGCGCGGACGCTGCAGGAGTCCTGCAGACCATAAAGGAGGTCTGCGAAAAAACGGAACTGTCGGCCTCAGCTCGACTGGTGACGCCGACGACGGAAATCAAAATTGCAGCGATCGACCCTTTAGCGAAGGAGGTCGATGTGGCGATGGCACTGACCAACCTGTGCCATGTTACCGTGGAGGAGACCTCGGTCCGTCTGCGATCTGCGTGGGACAGCACGAAGGTGGCGATAGTTCGGGTTCCGGTTGGGGTAGCGGAGAAGCTGGTGGGCGAGAACGTGAAGGTAAAGTTCACGTCCTGCCTGATCGAGCAAGCGACGCAGCCGCAGGCGCGTCAGCAACGCTGCTTCAGGTGCCTGGAGACGGGGCACATCCGGGCGGCGTGCAAGAGCGAGACGGATCGCTCGGCTTGCTGCATTCGCTGCGGGAAGCCGGACCATCAGGCGAAGAGCTGCACGGCGGAGGTCTGCTGTGCCGCCTGCGGGGGACCGCATCGGGTGGGACACTCGACGTGCCGGCGCTGAGAGTGCTGCAGGTGAACCTCGGGCGATGTCAGGCAGCACAAGACCTGATGTTGCAGACGGCTCGCGAGCTCGAGGTTCAGGTGGTGCTCGCCTGCGAGCTGTATCGGCCGCCTCGCGACGACCCGCGGTGGGCCGTTGATGTGGAGCAGGGCGTGGCGATCATCGCAACGGGCGCCTATCCAATTCAGCGTTTGTGGGGGAGCGTCGCCCCGGGACTAGTGGTGGCCACCATAGCAGGAGTCACGTTTGCCAGCTGCTACGTGTCCCCCAGCAGCGGTCCCGCGGAATTCGAGAGCTTCCTCGGTGCGGTGGAAATGTCGCTCGTCGGACACACAACATCCGTCCTGGCCGGCGACTTTAATGCGTGGAACGAGGAATGGGGGAGCGCGCGCACTACCCAGAAGGGGCAGGATCTCCTGAGTGTGGTGGAGCAGCTGTCGCTGCAGACGCTCAACCGTGGCAACGTGCCCACGTTCAAGGGCAACGGGGCGGCGCGAGAAAGCGTGATCGACGTTACATTCGCTAGCCCATCCATCGCGAGGCCGGGCTCATGGCGAGTGCTGAGCCGATTCTCCGGTAGCGATCACGCCTACGTTGAGTTTCAGGTGGACGTTCCGGGTCAACGTTCCACGCGACGAGGCCAGCAGCAGCGAAGCCGGACAGCAGCCAGCGATGGGACAGCCAGACACGCCGGGACCCGGTGGAAGACGGCGCAATTCGACAGGAGGTGCTTCGACATCGCCCTCACACACGGCCACTTCGAACAGGTCGATACACCGGAGGGGCTGATCGGCGGACTCACCCAGGCGTGCGATGAGACCATGGAGAGAGTGCATGGGGCCACTTTCCACCGCAAGCCCCAGATGTACTGGTGGTCTCCAGAGATCGAGCGCCTGAGGGAGGAGTGCGAAGCAGCGGAGGCCGCTCATTGCCGAGCCCAACTGTCGGAGCGTGCAGCGACATCTGCCAGGCTGCAGGATTGCCGCCGTCTGCTGAAGGCTGAAATAAAGAGCAGCAAAGAAAGCAGCCTCCAGGAGCTGATCGACTGTGTTGAAGCTGAGGTGTTCGGACTCGGGTACAAAGTGGTGCGAGCGAAACTGCGCAGCAGGGCGCCACCGGAAACGGACCGAGCCGTACTCGACCCGATCGTTGACGCGCTGTTTCCGGAGCATCCAGCATTTGAGTGGCCAGACATCGAAGCGTGTGCTGCCTCACACGAGGCTCTGAGGCCGGTCACGGTCGCGGAGATCCTGTCGCTGGCCGAGCGGATGGCTCCCTCGAAGGCGCCAGGGTTGGACGGCATACCCAACGCCGCAGTGAAGGCGGCGATGAGGAAGCATCCGGAGGTGTTCGCGAAAGTCTACAACCAGCTGCTCGAACAGGGCGAGTTTCCTGCGGAGTGGAAGGAGGCTCGTCTCGTGCTGATCGCGAAGCCGGGAAAGCAGCCGGGCGATCCGTCGTCATACCGCCCGCTGCTCATGCTGGGAGCAGTCGCCAAGGGGTTCGAACGGCTGATCCTAGATCGGCTGAACGACCACTTGGAGGACAGCGACGCGCCTCGTCTGTCGCCAAATCAGCACGGGTTCCGGCGAGGCCGGTCAACCATCCAGGCCATCGAACGAGTAGTCGAGCGGGGGCAGCACGCGAGGACATTCCATCGTACCAACCAGCGGGACCCTCGCTGTCTGGCGGTGGCAGCGCTGGACGTGAGGAACGCCTTCAATTCCGCGAGTTGGAAGGCGATTGCGGCTGCCCTGCAGAAGCTGCAGGTCCCTACAGCCCTCCAGAGAATCTTGCGCAGTTACTTTTCTGAGAGGAGGCTGGTGTACGAGACCAGCGAGGGACCAGTGCGGCGTACGATTACGGCAGGCGTTCCACAGGGCTCAATACTGGGCCCAACGTTGTGGAACGCCATGTACGACGGCGTGCTTCGGCTGGAGCTGCCCGAGGGTGCTGAAGTGATCGGCTTCGCGGACGACATCGCGGTGCTGGCGGAGGGGACTACACCTGAAACAGCGACGCGAGCAGCAGAGACGGCGATTGCGGTGATCAGTTCGTGGATGGCACAACACCATCTGGAGATTGCTCCGGCCAAAACCGAACTGATTATCGTGTCCACCATGCGGCGAGACAACACCCGAGTCCCGGCGAGCGTCAGCGGAGTGGAGAAGATGCCGACCCGTACGCTCAAGTACCTCGGGGTCATCATCGAGGACCACTTGTCGTGGAAGCCACACGTCGAGCAGGCCACGTCGAAGGCGCTCCGTGTGGCACAGGCGATCTCCAGGCTGCTCCGCAACCACGGCGGGCCAACGAGTGCGAAGCGGCGTCTTCTTGCGTCAGTGGTGGACTCCACCCTCCGCTACGCTGCTCCCATTTGGCACGAGGCGGTCCAGCTCCGGGCGTGTCGCAGACAGCTCAACCGCGTGCAGGGACTATACGCACGGCCGGTCGCCCGCACTTTCGTTACGGTGCGGAACGAGGTGGCAACGGTGCTGGCCAACGTGGTCCCGATCTGTCTGCTGATCGAGGAAGATGCAAGGTGTTACCAGCGTAACCAGCAGCCGGGCATCAGCACGCAGGAGGTGCGAGCAGAGGAGCGGCGACGGACCGTCGAACAGTGGCAGGCGGAGTGGGATGAGCTGGCCCCGACGAGCCGCTTCACCGCGTGGTCACACACGGTGATACCGAACATCGCGGCGTGGAGGGACAGGCGCCACGGGGAGATGACCTTCCATCTCGCCCAGGTGCTGTCGGGTCATGGATTTTTCCATGACTACCTCCACACAAAACACCTGTCGCCGTCACCGGACTGTGCACGATGTCCGGGGGTCCCTGAAACGGCGGAGCACGCGTTCTTCCACTGCCCGCGCTTTGCGGATGTGCGAGGCGAGCTGATGGAGGAGGGAGACACTGCCTCTATCACCCCCCAAAACCTTCAGGCGTACCTGCTGCTAAGCCAGGAGAACTGGAGCAACGTGTGTGAGGCTGCACGCCGTATCACCGTGGCGCTCCAGCAGGACTGGTATGTGGAGCGGGCAACCAGCGCGCACGAGGAGATGGTGGCAGCATCTCAGCGGCTAGACGCGGCTCACGAGCACATCGTAGCGGCTCGAAACGAGAGACGGAACGAGGCTCGCCGGCAACTAACCATCGAGCGACGAGCCGCGCGGGGGGAACCTCCACCACCTACCCACCCGGACGGGCGATTGCTAACCGCGGAGGAGCTAGCTGAAAGGGAGGCACATCGGCTCAGGACGCGGGATAAAGTGAGGCGTCACCGAGCCAGACGCAGACTCGCGAACGTGGAAGCACCAGACTGCAGAGATT
>NW_026453559.1:40000-42500 GCF_943734755.1 Anopheles moucheti
GGGCCTGATAGTGCGACTAACGGGCTTGATAGGGCAATTTACGGGCTTTTTGGTGCGAATTACGGGCTTTTTGGTGCGACTTATGGGCTTGATAGGGCAATTTACGGGCTTTTTGGTGCGACTTATGGGCTTGATAGGGTAATTTACGGGCTTGTTGGTGCGACTTATGGGCCTGATAGTGCGACTAACGGGCTTGATAGGGCAATTTACGGGCTTTTTGGTGCGACTTACGGGCCTGATAGTGCGACTTAAGGGCCTGATAGTGCGACTAACGGGCTTTGATAGTGCGACCAACGGGCTTGATAGTGCGACCTATGGGCTTGATAGTGCGACTAACGGGCTTGATAGTGCGACTTATGGGCTTGATAGTGCGACTTATGGGCTTGATAGTGCGACTTACGGGCTTGCTTTTCCATGTTTTTCGCATCGAGCTTCGGTTCGTTTCGAATAATTTTGTCCATGTTTTTCGTTTGCTACGAGAGGTTCGGTTCGTTTTCAGTTATCCCTGTGTTCATGGTTTTCGTGAGCTTCGATAGGTTTGGTCCGTGTTTTTGAGTACTCTTGTCCATGATTTTCGTGTGCTTCTTGAGGTTTGGTCCGATTTTCAGTACTCTTGTCCATGCTTTCACATGCTCTGATAGGTAGGTTCGTTCTCAGTTATCCCTGTGTTCATGGTTTTCGTGTGCTTCGAGAGGTTTGGTCCGTGTTTTTGAGTACTCTTGTCCATGATTTTCGTGTGCTTCTAGAGGTTTGGTCCGATTTTCAGTACTCTTGTCCATGCTTTCACATGCTCTGATAGGTAGGTTCGTTCTCAGTTATCCCTGTGTTCATGGTTTTCGTGTGCTTCCATAGGTTTGGTCCGTGTTTTTGAGTACTCTTGTCCATGATTTTCGTGTGCTTCTAGAGGTTTGGTCCGATTTTCAGTACTCTTGTCCATGCTTTCACATGCTCTGATAGGTAGGTTCGTTCTCAGTTATCCCTGTGTTCATGGTTTTCGTGTGCTTCCATAGGTTTGGTCCGTGTTTTTGAGTACTCTTGTCCATGATTTTCGTGTGCTTCTAGAGGTTTGGTCCGATTTTCAGTACTCTTGTCCATGCTTTCACATGCTCTGATAGGTAGGTTCGTTCTCAGTTATCCCTGTGTTCATGGTTTTCGTGTGCTTCGATTCGTTCACTCTATTACTCTTGTCTGTGGTTTTTCGTTTGCTTCGATTCGTTCAGTCCATTACTCTTGTATGTGATTTTCGTTTGCTTCGATTCGTTCAGTCCATTACTCTTGTATGTGATTTTCGTTTGCTTCGATTCGTTCAGTCCATTACTCTTGTGTGTGGTTTTCGTTTGCTTCGAGTCGTTCAGTCCATTACCCTTGTCTATGATTTTCGTTTGCTTCGAGTCGTTCAGTCCAATACTTACCCTTGTCTATGATTTTCGCTCTAAGCCCAGTCGCCCTGCGCTCTGGAAATCACATTCCAACTCTATCACCGATAGCGCTCACACCTTGGAAACCACATTTCACCCAGGGGACCTTAGGGTGGATTTTGAGCCTTTCGGGATTGCGAAACCATCATTTAACACTCTAAACTTAATTTCCGCAATCCCAGACGCACTTTCCATATGGTCTCCAAAAATGCGTGTGAGCTGACCTGGTCCCTTATAATAGGCAATGAACACGATTTTGGCAAAATATTTTTTTCAAAATTTTTTGACTCACCGGGTAAAATCGAATTTACTTGGGAAAAATGTTCTAGCAGGGGCCCTCCCATACAAATTTTTTTCTTCTCAAAAATGATTTTCGTTTCACTTTTCATACTCAGGGGAGTCTAAAATTGATGTTTTGAGTCACCATGAAAAAAAAATTTTTTTTGACCCGAGCTTGTGTCGCGACCCAAAAATCGACTCACTTGGGAAAAATGTTCTAGCAGGGGCCCTCCCATACAAAAATTTTTTCTTCTCAAAAATGATTTTCGTTTCACTTTTCATACTCAGGGGAGTCTAAAATTGATGTTTTGAGTCACCGTGAAAAAAAAAATTTTTTGACCCGAGCTTGTGTCGGCGACCCAAAATCGACGCACTTGGGAAAAATGTTCTAGCAGGGGCCCTCCCATACAAAATTTTTTTCTTCTCAAAAATGATTTTCGTTTCACTTTTCATACTCAGGGGAGTCTAAAATTGATGTTTTGAGTCACCGAGAAAAAAAAAATTTTTTGACCCGAGCTTGTGTCGGCGACCCAAAATCGACGCACTTGGGAAAAATGTTCTAGCAGGGGCCCTCCCATACAAAAATTTTTTCTTCTCAAAAGTGATTTTCGTTTCACTTTTCATACTCAGGGGAGTCTAAAATTGATGTTTTGAGTCACCGTGAAAAAAAAATTTTTTTGACCCGAGCTTGTGTCGGCGACCCAAAATCGACGCACTTGGGAAAAATGTTCTAGCAGGGGCCCTCCCATACAAAATTTTTTTCTTCTCAAAAATGATTTTCGTTTCACTTTTCATACTCAGGG
>NW_026453559.1:55000-57500 GCF_943734755.1 Anopheles moucheti
CCATGATTTTCGTGTGCTTCTAGAGGTTTGGTCCGATTTTCAGTACTCTTGTCCATGCTTTCACATGCTCTGATAGGTAGGTTCGTTCTCAGTTATCCCTGTGTTCATGGTTTTCGTGTGCTTCCATAGGTTTGGTCCGTGTTTTTGAGTACTCTTGTCCATGATTTTCGTGTGCTTCTAGAGGTTTGGTCCGATTTTCAGTACTCTTGTCCATGCTTTCACATGCTCTGATAGGTAGGTTCGTTCTCAGTTATCCCTGTGTTCATGGTTTTCGTGTGCTTCGATTCGTTCACTCTATTACTCTTGTCTGTGGTTTTTCGTTTGCTTCGATTCGTTCAGTCCATTACTCTTGTATGTGATTTTCGTTTGCTTCGATTCGTTCAGTCCATTACTCTTGTATGTGATTTTCGTTTGCTTCGATTCGTTCAGTCCATTACTCTTGTGTGTGGTTTTCGTTTGCTTCGAGTCGTTCAGTCCATTACCCTTGTCTATGATTTTCGTTTGCTTCGAGTCGTTCAGTCCAATACTTACCCTTGTCTATGATTTTCGCTCTAAGCCCAGTCGCCCTGCGCTCTGGAAATCACATTCCAACTCTATCACCGATAGCGCTCACACCTTGGAAACCACATTTCACCCAGGGGACCTTAGGGTGGATTTTGAGCCTTTCGGGATTGCGAAACCATCATTTAACACTCTAAACTTAATTTCCGCAATCCCAGACGCACTTTCCATATGGTCTCCAAAAATGCGTGTGAGCTGACCTGGTCCCTTATAATAGGCAATGAACACGATTTTGGCAAAATATTTTTTTCAAAATTTTTTGACTCACCGGGTAAAATCGAATTTACTTGGGAAAAATGTTCTAGCAGGGGCCCTCCCATACAAATTTTTTTCTTCTCAAAAATGATTTTCGTTTCACTTTTCATACTCAGGGGAGTCTAAAATTGATGTTTTGAGTCACCATGAAAAAAAAATTTTTTTTGACCCGAGCTTGTGTCGCGACCCAAAAATCGACTCACTTGGGAAAAATGTTCTAGCAGGGGCCCTCCCATACAAAAATTTTTTCTTCTCAAAAATGATTTTCGTTTCACTTTTCATACTCAGGGGAGTCTAAAATTGATGTTTTGAGTCACCGTGAAAAAAAAAATTTTTTGACCCGAGCTTGTGTCGGCGACCCAAAATCGACGCACTTGGGAAAAATGTTCTAGCAGGGGCCCTCCCATACAAAATTTTTTTCTTCTCAAAAATGATTTTCGTTTCACTTTTCATACTCAGGGGAGTCTAAAATTGATGTTTTGAGTCACCGAGAAAAAAAAAATTTTTTGACCCGAGCTTGTGTCGGCGACCCAAAATCGACGCACTTGGGAAAAATGTTCTAGCAGGGGCCCTCCCATACAAAAATTTTTTCTTCTCAAAAGTGATTTTCGTTTCACTTTTCATACTCAGGGGAGTCTAAAATTGATGTTTTGAGTCACCGTGAAAAAAAAATTTTTTTGACCCGAGCTTGTGTCGGCGACCCAAAATCGACGCACTTGGGAAAAATGTTCTAGCAGGGGCCCTCCCATACAAAATTTTTTTCTTCTCAAAAATGATTTTCGTTTCACTTTTCATACTCAGGGGAGTCTAAAATTGATGTTTTGAGTCACCGTGAAAAAAAAATTTTTTTGACCCGAGCTTGTGTCGGCGACCCAAAATCGACGCACTTGGGAAAAATGTTCTAGCAGGGGCCCTCCCATACAAAAATTTTTTCTTCTCAAAAATGATTTTCGTTTCACTTTTCATACTCAGGGGAGTCTAAAATTGATGTTTTGAGTCACCGTGAAAAAAAAATTTTTTTGACCCGAGCTTGTGTCGGCGACCCAAAATCGACGCACTTGGGAAAAATGTTCTAGCAGGGGCCCTCCCATACAAAAATTTTTTCTTCTCAAAAATGATTTTCGTTTCACTTTTCATACTCAGGGGAGTCTAAAATTGATGTTTTGAGTCACCGTGAAAAAAAAATTTTTTTGACCCGAGCTTGTGTCGGCGACCCAAAATCGACGCACTTGGGAAAAATGTTCTAGCAGGGGCCCTCCCATACAAAAATTTTTTCTTCTCAAAAATGATTTTCGTTTCACTTTTCATACTCAGGGGAGTCTAAAATTGATGTTTTGAGTCACCGTGAAAAAAAAATTTTTTTGACCCGAGCTTGTGTCGGCGACCCAAAATCGACGCACTTGGGAAAAATGTTCTAGCAGGGGCCCTCCCATACAAAAATTTTTTCTTCTCAAAAATGATTTTCGTTTCACTTTTCATACTCAGGGGAGTCTAAAATTGATGTTTTGAGTCACCGAGAAAAAAAAATTTTTTTGACCCGAGCTTGTGTCGGCGACCCAAAAATCGACGCACTTGGGAAATATGTTCTAGCAGGGGCCCTCCCATACAAAAATTTTTTCTTCTCAAAAATGATTTTCGTTTCACTTTTCATACTCAGGGGAGTCTAAAATTGATGTTTTGAGTC
>NW_026453559.1:67500-77500 GCF_943734755.1 Anopheles moucheti
GCTTTTTGGTGCGACTTACGGGCCTGATAGTGCGACTTAAGGGCCTGATAGTGCGACTAACGGGCTTTGATAGTGCGACCAACGGGCTTGATAGTGCGACCTATGGGCTTGATAGTGCGACTAACGGGCTTGATAGTGCGACTTATGGGCTTGATAGTGCGACTTATGGGCTTGATAGTGCGACTTACGGGCTTGCTTTTCCATGTTTTTCGCATCGAGCTTCGGTTCGTTTCGAATAATTTTGTCCATGTTTTTCGTTTGCTACGAGAGGTTCGGTTCGTTTTCAGTTATCCCTGTGTTCATGGTTTTCGTGAGCTTCGATAGGTTTGGTCCGTGTTTTTGAGTACTCTTGTCCATGATTTTCGTGTGCTTCTTGAGGTTTGGTCCGATTTTCAGTACTCTTGTCCATGCTTTCACATGCTCTGATAGGTAGGTTCGTTCTCAGTTATCCCTGTGTTCATGGTTTTCGTGTGCTTCGAGAGGTTTGGTCCGTGTTTTTGAGTACTCTTGTCCATGATTTTCGTGTGCTTCTAGAGGTTTGGTCCGATATTCAGTACTCTTGTCCATGCTTTCACATGCTCTGATAGGTAGGTTCGTTCTCAGTTATCCCTGTGTTCATGGTTTTCGTGTGCTTCCATAGGTTTGGTCCGTGTTTTTGAGTACTCTTGTCCATGATTTTCGTGTGCTTCTAGAGGTTTGGTCCGATTTTCAGTACTCTTGTCCATGCTTTCACATGCTCTGATAGGTAGGTTCGTTCTCAGTTATCCCTGTGTTCATGGTTTTCGTGTGCTTCCATAGGTTTGGTCCGTGTTTTTGAGTACTCTTGTCCATGATTTTCGTGTGCTTCTAGAGGTTTGGTCCGATTTTCAGTACTCTTGTCCATGCTTTCACATGCTCTGATAGGTAGGTTCGTTCTCAGTTATCCCTGTGTTCATGGTTTTCGTGTGCTTCGATTCGTTCACTCTATTACTCTTGTCTGTGGTTTTTCGTTTGCTTCGATTCGTTCAGTCCATTACTCTTGTATGTGATTTTCGTTTGCTTCGATTCGTTCAGTCCATTACTCTTGTATGTGATTTTCGTTTGCTTCGATTCGTTCAGTCCATTACTCTTGTGTGTGGTTTTCGTTTGCTTCGAGTCGTTCAGTCCATTACCCTTGTCTATGATTTTCGTTTGCTTCGAGTCGTTCAGTCCAATACTTACCCTTGTCTATGATTTTCGCTCTAAGCCCAGTCGCCCTGCGCTCTGGAAATCACATTCCAACTCTATCACCGATAGCGCTCACACCTTGGAAACCACATTTCACCCAGGGGACCTTAGGGTGGATTTTGAGCCTTTCGGGATTGCGAAACCATCATTTAACACTCTAAACTTAATTTCCGCAATCCCAGACGCACTTTCCATATGGTCTCCAAAAATGCGTGTGAGCTGACCTGGTCCCTTATAATAGGCAATGAACACGATTTTGGCAAAATATTTTTTTCAAAATTTTTTGACTCACCGGGTAAAATCGAATTTACTTGGGAAAAATGTTCTAGCAGGGGCCCTCCCATACAAATTTTTTTCTTCTCAAAAATGATTTTCGTTTCACTTTTCATACTCAGGGGAGTCTAAAATTGATGTTTTGAGTCACCATGAAAAAAAAATTTTTTTTGACCCGAGCTTGTGTCGCGACCCAAAAATCGACTCACTTGGGAAAAATGTTCTAGCAGGGGCCCTCCCATACAAAAATTTTTTCTTCTCAAAAATGATTTTCGTTTCACTTTTCATACTCAGGGGAGTCTAAAATTGATGTTTTGAGTCACCGTGAAAAAAAAAATTTTTTGACCCGAGCTTGTGTCGGCGACCCAAAATCGACGCACTTGGGAAAAATGTTCTAGCAGGGGCCCTCCCATACAAAATTTTTTTCTTCTCAAAAATGATTTTCGTTTCACTTTTCATACTCAGGGGAGTCTAAAATTGATGTTTTGAGTCACCGAGAAAAAAAAAATTTTTTGACCCGAGCTTGTGTCGGCGACCCAAAATCGACGCACTTGGGAAAAATGTTCTAGCAGGGGCCCTCCCATACAAAAATTTTTTCTTCTCAAAAGTGATTTTCGTTTCACTTTTCATACTCAGGGGAGTCTAAAATTGATGTTTTGAGTCACCGTGAAAAAAAAATTTTTTTGACCCGAGCTTGTGTCGGCGACCCAAAATCGACGCACTTGGGAAAAATGTTCTAGCAGGGGCCCTCCCATACAAAATTTTTTTCTTCTCAAAAATGATTTTCGTTTCACTTTTCATACTCAGGGGAGTCTAAAATTGATGTTTTGAGTCACCGTGAAAAAAAAATTTTTTTGACCCGAGCTTGTGTCGGCGACCCAAAATCGACGCACTTGGGAAAAATGTTCTAGCAGGGGCCCTCCCATACAAAAATTTTTTCTTCTCAAAAATGATTTTCGTTTCACTTTTCATACTCAGGGGAGTCTAAAATTGATGTTTTGAGTCACCGTGAAAAAAAAATTTTTTTGACCCGAGCTTGTGTCGGCGACCCAAAATCGACGCACTTGGGAAAAATGTTCTAGCAGGGGCCCTCCCATACAAAAATTTTTTCTTCTCAAAAATGATTTTCGTTTCACTTTTCATACTCAGGGGAGTCTAAAATTGATGTTTTGAGTCACCGTGAAAAAAAAATTTTTTTGACCCGAGCTTGTGTCGGCGACCCAAAATCGACGCACTTGGGAAAAATGTTCTAGCAGGGGCCCTCCCATACAAAAATTTTTTCTTCTCAAAAATGATTTTCGTTTCACTTTTCATACTCAGGGGAGTCTAAAATTGATGTTTTGAGTCACCGTGAAAAAAAAATTTTTTTGACCCGAGCTTGTGTCGGCGACCCAAAATCGACGCACTTGGGAAAAATGTTCTAGCAGGGGCCCTCCCATACAAAAATTTTTTCTTCTCAAAAATGATTTTCGTTTCACTTTTCATACTCAGGGGAGTCTAAAATTGATGTTTTGAGTCACCGAGAAAAAAAAATTTTTTTGACCCGAGCTTGTGTCGGCGACCCAAAAATCGACGCACTTGGGAAATATGTTCTAGCAGGGGCCCTCCCATACAAAAATTTTTTCTTCTCAAAAATGATTTTCGTTTCACTTTTCATACTCAGGGGAGTCTAAAATTGATGTTTTGAGTCACCGTGAAAAAAAAAATTTTTTGACCCGAGCTTGTGTCGGCGACCCAAAATCGACGCACTTGGGAAAAATGTTCTAGCAGGGGCCCTCCCATACAAAATTTTTTTCTTCTCAAAAATGATTTTCGTTTCACTTTTCATACTCAGGGGAGTCTAAAATTGATGTTTTGAGTCACCGAGAAAAAAAAATTTTTTTGACCCGAGCTTGTGTCGGCGACCCAAAAATCGACGCACTTGGGAAAAATGTTCTAGCAGGGGCCCTCCCATACAAAAATTTTTTCTTCTCAAAAATGATTTTCGTTTCACTTTTCATACTCAGGGGAGTCTAAAATTGATGTTTTGAGTCACCGTGAAAAAAAAATTTTTTTGACCCGAGCTTGTGTCGGCGACCCAAAATCGACGCACTTGGGAAAAATGTTCTAGCAGGGGCCCTCCCATACAAAAATTTTTTCTTCTCAAAAATGATTTTCGTTTCACTTTTCATACTCAGGGGAGTCTAAAATTGATGTTTTGAGTCACCGAGAAAAAAAAATTTTTTTGACCCGAGCTTGTGTCGGCGACCCAAAATCGACGCACTTGGGAAAAATGTTCTAGCAGGGGCCCTCCCATACAAAAATTTTTTCTTCTCAAAAATGATTTTCGTTTCACTTTTCATACTCAGGGGAGTCTAAAATTGATGTTTTGAGTCACCGTGAAAAAAAAATTTTTTTGACCCGAGCTTGTGTCGGCGACCCAAAATCGACGCACTTGGGAAAAATGTTCTAGCAGGGGCCCTCCCATACAAAAATTTTTTCTTCTCAAAAATGATTTTCGTTTCACTTTTCATACTCAGGGGAGTCTAAAATTGATGTTTTGAGTCACCGTGAAAAAAAAATTTTTTTGACCCGAGCTTGTGTCGGCGACCCAAAATCGACGCACTTGGGAAATATGTTCTAGCAGGGGCCCTCCCATACAAAAATTTTTTCTTCTCAAAAATGATTTTCGTTTCACTTTTCATACTCAGGGGAGTCTAAAATTGATGTTTTGAGTCACCGAGAAAAAAAAATTTTTTTGACCCGAGCTTGTGTCGGCGACCCAAAAATCGACGCACTTGGGAAAAATGTTCTAGCAGGGGCCCTCCCATACAAAAATTTTTTCTTCTCAAAAATGATTTTCGTTTCACTTTTCATACTCAGGGGAGTCTAAAATTGATGTTTTGAGTCACCGTGAAAAAAAAATTTTTTTGACCCGAGCTTGTGTCGGCGACCCAAAATCGACGCACTTGGGAAAAATGTTCTAGCAGGGGCCCTCCCATACAAAATTTTTTTCTTCTCAAAAATGATTTTCGTTTCACTTTTCATACTCAGGGGAGTCTAAAATTGATGTTTTGAGTCACCGAGAAAAAAAAATTTTTTTGACCCGAGCTTGTGTCGGCGACCCAAAATCGACGCACTTGGGAAAAATGTTCTAGCAGGGGCCCTCCCATACAAAAATTTTTTCTTCTCAAAAATGATTTTCGTTTCACTTTTCATACTCAGGGGAGTCTAATATTGAAGTTTTGAGTCACCGTGAAAAAAATTTTTTTTTGACTCACTGGGTAAAATGGTCGCACTTGGGAAAAATGTTCTAGCAGGGGCCCTCCCATACAAAAAATTTTTATTTCTCAAATCGATCCGTGGTTTCACTTTTCATACTCTAGGGCCCATTTGCTTCAACTTTGGAAAAAATTTTCGATGATGAAAAATTTTCACCTTCGACGTCCATCGACCACTCGACCCGAACTTGGTACTTTTGTATGGAGGTACCCGAGTGGTGACTTTTTCATACAAAAATTTTTATTTCTCAAATCGATCCGTGGTTTCACTTTTCATACTCTAGGGCCCATTTGCTTCAACTTTGGAAAAAATTTTCGATGATGAAAAATTTTCACCTTCGACGTCCATCGACCACTCGACCCGAACTTGGTACTTTTGTATGGAGGTACCCGAGTGGTGACTTTTTCATACAAAAATTTTTTTGCGAATACGTGTTCGTTCGCGATCATTTAGGCCATGAACAACAAGTCCGCTGCGATAGAAATAGTGCATTGTAGTTACTCGACGAGAAAAAAAATCAGGACTTAGAAAAATTTTTGAAAGTCAAATCGTATTGACTTCCAACAACACCTGATAATAAACACACATTGCCTGTTGCACCACAGTTCGCATTTGACTTAACAAATCGCCTGTTGGTACGCACATCACCATCGACTTTACCAATCGCGTTTCGCACCGCTAATCCCACTTGGCGTGGAGCCACGCACATAATGTTGCGAGGAGAGTATTAATCGGGACTTAGCGTTTTAAGCTCGCGAACACTCCACTATGGGAGTGCACGCAAGCACCAACTGTACACACACAACACAACAATCACTCTCGCGAACACTCCATTCCCAAAGTGAACGCGAGCACCAGCAAGCATGGGTCGCCTGAGAGGATCGATGCGAACGCATCTCTACAACTCGCAGCTCCCAGCCTGTAGTCCCGTCGTTTGCGGGCGGTCGAAGGTGTCGAAACTAGTTGTATCCACGGTCGACGGAAACACAGCCACCAGGGTTCCCTGTGGTAAGGTACTTCCACGTGCAGCGTGCTCCCGCCCGTTGCGGCTCAGTCTAGTGCTATAGCGGGGATGAGACGTCAGTGTGCGCGGGGCAGCACCGACGGATCTCGGAGGGTTGTTAAGCCCGCTAGCTTCCGATCACCTAATGGGTTTGAGAAGCGCTATCAGCTCGGATTGGATACGACCTTAGAGGCGTTCAGGCATAATCCAGCGGACGTAGCGTCATACCAAAGTCCGGTCGAACTAGTATTGAGCCAGTGGTCCGTACCTGTGGTTCCTCTCGTACTGCACAGGAATTCCGTTAAGATAGCGGCAAACAGCACACACCAGTAGGGTAAAACTAACCTGTCTCACGACGGTCTAAACCCAGCTCACGTTCCCTTGAAAGGGTGAACAATCCTACGCTTGGTGAATTTTGCTTCACAATGATAGGAAGAGCCGACATCGAAGGATCAAAAAGCCACGTCGCTATGAACGCTTGGCGGCCACAAGCCAGTTATCCCTGTGTGTGTGCGTAGCTGTCATTTGCAGTGTTAGGACGTGCTTCTGTGTCGCTCCCTTGAAAAGTGGAAAATTGCATGCAAAAACAGCAGAAAAAGGACGGGAAAGTGTTTATAGTGCCTAATTATTGTGCCCTTTAGTCGCCTATGGCGTTATATCAGTGAAACAGGACGATGCTCGCCTGGAAAGTGCGTTGAAAGTCTCCCCATACATTTTGTATGGGAGCAGTAAAGTGCGGAAATAACGCAGAAAAGGCGAATAAAAACATTAAGTGGCGTTATTAAATCATAGTGTCGGCACCGATAAACGGTTTTATAAACGGTGATAGAAAGGAAATAGCCGAAAAGTGCATAAAATAGTGCGTGCAAAATAGCGGCAGAGCGGCGTCAGGTGTGTCGGCGCGTGTGAATGTGCGGCTTGGAACGCGTTCGCGTCTTGACAGCGACGTCAAACAAGTTCGCAGTGAACCCCTGACAGCGATCCAGCACGTCCGCGGTGAACTGGAGCAAGTCCGCAGTCTACCACCGGCAGCGACCTTTAGCGGAGACACCAAACAGCGCCATCTATTGGGAACCGCGGAGCTTTCGCGAGTGGCGTCACCTGGTGGTCGGTACCGGTATTACGGCTAGTGGAGACAACAACCAGCATCGCTTGGGAGATTTCGACGGTGGAGAAAGCGGCGAACCTTGAAATAATTTTTTGAGTCCTTATTGGTTTTATCATATATTGCTGGAATTAATATTTGTTTTTGTTTCAGAAGAAGCAAATATATATCCAGTAATTCCCAACCAAGCAGGCTGGCCTTCTGAAGGCCATGGATAGGACTTTGAGGGGGCGCACTCCCTCGGTGGACGAGTCGAGTGCTGCCAGCAAAGGCAAACCAGGAGCGAGCTCGAGCAAGAGGCTCACTGTCCCGTTGACGCCTGTAATGGAGGGCGTTGCTGTGAGTGGAGCCACTAGCTCCAGCAAATACGCGGCCAAGTTGGTGACTGGCTGTGGAGGTTCCCCGTCGAGCGAGGTGCGACGCATGATCAGCGAAGCAAAGCTGGACAACGAGACGCTTCTCACGGTCGTTAAGAAGCTGGAGGAGCAGGTGTCGCTCCTGCGTGTACAGCTTGAAACGGCGGCCGAGCAGGCTCGGCAGGACCTGCGTGAGGCGCGTCTCGAGGCGCGACAACGGGAGGAGCGGCTGATCGCCGATAACCTGCAGCTGCGGGAAGAGCTGCGAAAGGAGCGGGAGCTGCTCACGACGCTGGTGGCGCAGTCCATCGGCCATAACCAGCCTGTTGTGCAGCAACAGCCAGAACGAGCCACGCAGCAGCGTGGACATCAGCAGGACGCGGTGGTGGCAACGAGCAAGCCACCTCAGACGACGGATGGCGGCTCCTGGGTTGAGGTGGTGCGCCGTAAGCCGCCACGTCAGCAGGCGGCTGATCTACAGCGGCAGCAACAGTGGCCACAGCTCCCGCAACGTCAGCAGCAGCAGCAGCGGCAGCAACCGCAACAACGGCCCCAGCCGCAACGGCCGCAGGCCCAGCTGCAGCAACAGCAAGGTGTGGCCAGTACGTCTGGTGCGCAACGTGGAGGTCAGGCGCAACAGCGTCAACGGAAAATAAAGCTGGATGCTATCGAGGTTGCACCGGCGGAGGGCCAGAGCTGGGACGAGGTGTACCAGCTGGTACGAGCAGCTCCCGAGTTGCAGCGTTTCAACAGCCAGCTGGGGGTCGGACGTCGGACCATGCGTTCGCGTCTGGTAATGGACGTGGAGAAGGGAGCAGATACGGCTGCGATCCTGAAATGCGTGCAGGAGGTGTGCGCTCGGGGAGACCAGCCAGCTGCCGCCAGACTGGTGACGCCAATGGTGGAGGTCCGGGTCGACGCTATTGACCCTTTAGCGAAGGAGCAGGACGTGGCGCTGGCTCTAGCCAGCCTTGCACAGTCGCCGGTGGAGGAGTCTGCCGTGCAGCTGCGAAAAGCCTGGAACGGAACGAAGGTGGCGTTCGTTCGCGTTCCGGAGAAGGCGGCGGAGCAGTTGAAGGACCGACATGTACTGATAAAGTACACCTCTTGCCTTGTGCGGACGGCACAGGCTTCGACGTCGCGAGAGCAACGGTGCTTCAGGTGCCTGGAATTCGGTCACCTTCGGGCCAGCTGCCGGAGCGAGGTGGATCGAACAGCTGCGTGCATCCGCTGCGGCCAACCGGGTCACCTGGCCCGAGCCTGCACAGCGGAGGTGTGCTGTGCGATCTGCAAGGGCCCTCACCGAGTAGGACACCCGTCCTGCACCCGGAAGGTCTGAAGGTCTTGCAGATAAACCTCGGGCGCAGCCGTGCAGCGCAGGACATCATGCTGCAGACGGCTAGGGAGATCGGAGCGCAGGTGGTGATAGCGTGCGAGCTGTACAAACCACCTAGAGACAGCGTGCGGTGGGCGGTCGACGAGGCTCAGAGCGTAGCGGTAGTGGCGACTGGCGGCTACCCCATCCAACGACTGGGGAGTTCATCGGTGCCTGGGCTGGTAGTTGCCACCATAGCCGGGATAACGTTTGCCAGCTGCTATGTGTCCCCCAACATCGGACAAGCGGATCTCGGCGACTACTTGGAAGCGGTTGAGCTCACGCTCACGGGGCAGGATCCCATGGTTCTGGCTGGGGACTTTAACGCCTGGAACCAGGAGTGGGGCAGTTCAAGAACCACGGCGAAGGGTGAGGACTTGCTGAGTGTTGTTGAGCACCTTGGTCTTAGGACGCTCAACCGAGGGAACACACCCACTTTCAAGGGCAACGGTGTTGCACGGGAAAGCGTCATCGATGTGAGCTTCTCGAGTCCCTGCGTAGCGGAGCCAGGCAGTTGGAGTGTGAGCAGTAGGTACTCTGGTAGCGACCACAGCTATGTGCTGTTCAGCGCTAAACTGCCTTCGACCAGCAGCCGACGTGAACACCAGCATCGGCCACACTGCAACGGGCACGGCGGTACAGCAGGCATGACGCGGCACGCGGGAACACGCTACAAAACAAGCCAATTCAATCAGGCTTGTTTTAAGCTGGCGCTTGGGATCGGCCGTTTCGACGATGTAAGCACACCTGAGGGCCTGATCAGGGGGCTCACAGAAGCGTGCGACGCAACGATGGAGAGGATCCACAAGACCAATTTCCGGCAGGCTCCGACGTTATACTGGTGGAACCCGGAAATCGCGAGGGCGCGAGATGCGTGCGAAGCTGCTGAGGCCAGGCTACGCACAGCAACGCAGACCGACGACCGTATCGCCGCTTCAGCCCGCTTGCTGGACGACCGTAGGGCTTTGGAGCGGGAGATCCAGCGCAGCAAAGAGCGCTGCATGCAGGAGCTCATCGACGGAGTCGAGGACGATGTGTTTGGGTTGGGGTATCGAGTGGTTATGGCCAAGCTGCGCAGTCGAGCGCCGCCAGAACTGGACCGTTCTGTGCTG
Organism: Anopheles moucheti; assembly: GCF_943734755.1. Taxonomy (NCBI): domain Eukaryota; kingdom Metazoa; phylum Arthropoda; class Insecta; order Diptera; family Culicidae; genus Anopheles; species Anopheles moucheti. The sequence continues at coordinate 77,192 of NW_026453559.1, forward strand.
GAGCCGATCATCGACGCCCTCTTCCCGGCCCACCCATCGTTCGAGTGGCCGCCGATTGCGACGGAAAGCGACGAGGACGAAGAGCCCATCCGACCAGTCACCCGTGAAGAGATCCTTTGCATCGCTGAGGGGATGGCCACCTCAAAGGCGCCGGGCCTCGATGGAATTCCCAACGCGGCAGTGAAGACCGCGATGAGGGAGCACCCGGAAGCGTTCGTGCGGGCCTACAATGAGGTCCTGCAGAGCGGCGAGATTCCGGCATCGTGGAAAGTGGCACGCCTGGCGCTCATCCCGAAACCAGGCAAACCA
>NW_026453559.1:87500-90000 GCF_943734755.1 Anopheles moucheti
GTACTCTTGTCCATGCTTTCACATGCTCTGATAGGTAGGTTCGTTCTCAGTTATCCCTGTGTTCATGGTTTTCGTGTGCTTCGAGAGGTTTGGTCCGTGTTTTTGAGTACTCTTGTCCATGATTTTCGTGTGCTTCTAGAGGTTTGGTCCGATATTCAGTACTCTTGTCCATGCTTTCACATGCTCTGATAGGTAGGTTCGTTCTCAGTTATCCCTGTGTTCATGGTTTTCGTGTGCTTCCATAGGTTTGGTCCGTGTTTTTGAGTACTCTTGTCCATGATTTTCGTGTGCTTCTAGAGGTTTGGTCCGATTTTCAGTACTCTTGTCCATGCTTTCACATGCTCTGATAGGTAGGTTCGTTCTCAGTTATCCCTGTGTTCATGGTTTTCGTGTGCTTCCATAGGTTTGGTCCGTGTTTTTGAGTACTCTTGTCCATGATTTTCGTGTGCTTCTAGAGGTTTGGTCCGATTTTCAGTACTCTTGTCCATGCTTTCACATGCTCTGATAGGTAGGTTCGTTCTCAGTTATCCCTGTGTTCATGGTTTTCGTGTGCTTCGATTCGTTCACTCTATTACTCTTGTCTGTGGTTTTTCGTTTGCTTCGATTCGTTCAGTCCATTACTCTTGTATGTGATTTTCGTTTGCTTCGATTCGTTCAGTCCATTACTCTTGTATGTGATTTTCGTTTGCTTCGATTCGTTCAGTCCATTACTCTTGTGTGTGGTTTTCGTTTGCTTCGAGTCGTTCAGTCCATTACCCTTGTCTATGATTTTCGTTTGCTTCGAGTCGTTCAGTCCAATACTTACCCTTGTCTATGATTTTCGCTCTAAGCCCAGTCGCCCTGCGCTCTGGAAATCACATTCCAACTCTATCACCGATAGCGCTCACACCTTGGAAACCACATTTCACCCAGGGGACCTTAGGGTGGATTTTGAGCCTTTCGGGATTGCGAAACCATCATTTAACACTCTAAACTTAATTTCCGCAATCCCAGACGCACTTTCCATATGGTCTCCAAAAATGCGTGTGAGCTGACCTGGTCCCTTATAATAGGCAATGAACACGATTTTGGCAAAATATTTTTTTCAAAATTTTTTGACTCACCGGGTAAAATCGAATTTACTTGGGAAAAATGTTCTAGCAGGGGCCCTCCCATACAAATTTTTTTCTTCTCAAAAATGATTTTCGTTTCACTTTTCATACTCAGGGGAGTCTAAAATTGATGTTTTGAGTCACCATGAAAAAAAAATTTTTTTTGACCCGAGCTTGTGTCGCGACCCAAAAATCGACTCACTTGGGAAAAATGTTCTAGCAGGGGCCCTCCCATACAAAAATTTTTTCTTCTCAAAAATGATTTTCGTTTCACTTTTCATACTCAGGGGAGTCTAAAATTGATGTTTTGAGTCACCGTGAAAAAAAAAATTTTTTGACCCGAGCTTGTGTCGGCGACCCAAAATCGACGCACTTGGGAAAAATGTTCTAGCAGGGGCCCTCCCATACAAAATTTTTTTCTTCTCAAAAATGATTTTCGTTTCACTTTTCATACTCAGGGGAGTCTAAAATTGATGTTTTGAGTCACCGAGAAAAAAAAAATTTTTTGACCCGAGCTTGTGTCGGCGACCCAAAATCGACGCACTTGGGAAAAATGTTCTAGCAGGGGCCCTCCCATACAAAAATTTTTTCTTCTCAAAAGTGATTTTCGTTTCACTTTTCATACTCAGGGGAGTCTAAAATTGATGTTTTGAGTCACCGTGAAAAAAAAATTTTTTTGACCCGAGCTTGTGTCGGCGACCCAAAATCGACGCACTTGGGAAAAATGTTCTAGCAGGGGCCCTCCCATACAAAATTTTTTTCTTCTCAAAAATGATTTTCGTTTCACTTTTCATACTCAGGGGAGTCTAAAATTGATGTTTTGAGTCACCGTGAAAAAAAAATTTTTTTGACCCGAGCTTGTGTCGGCGACCCAAAATCGACGCACTTGGGAAAAATGTTCTAGCAGGGGCCCTCCCATACAAAATTTTTTTCTTCTCAAAAATGATTTTCGTTTCACTTTTCATACTCAGGGGAGTCTAAAATTGATGTTTTGAGTCACCGTGAAAAAAAAATTTTTTTGACCCGAGCTTGTGTCGGCGACCCAAAATCGACGCACTTGGGAAAAATGTTCTAGCAGGGGCCCTCCCATACAAAAATTTTTTCTTCTCAAAAATGATTTTCGTTTCACTTTTCATACTCAGGGGAGTCTAAAATTGATGTTTTGAGTCACCGTGAAAAAAAAATTTTTTTGACCCGAGCTTGTGTCGGCGACCCAAAATCGACGCACTTGGGAAAAATGTTCTAGCAGGGGCCCTCCCATACAAAAATTTTTTCTTCTCAAAAATGATTTTCGTTTCACTTTTCATACTCAGGGGAGTCTAAAATTGATGTTTTGAGTCACCGTGAAAAAAAAATTTTTTTGACCCGAGCTTGTGTCGGCGACCCAAAATCGACGCACTTGGGAAAAA
>NW_026453559.1:100000-105000 GCF_943734755.1 Anopheles moucheti
CACTTAAGCAACTGGAAGACCACCGGTTCCACATATCTCTCTGAGTGATGCATGTCACCATGCACCGCTTCCACCGTGTATCACATCACATCACACTCTAAACCATTTCACATAGGTCCGCGCGATTGCTCACGGGACCCTATTCTCGCTAGGAGGTTCGGTTCGATTCCTGTACACTACAACGAGCTTTTCCAATTCTTGTGTCCGACTGGCGAACGTTCTGTTGCGTTATAAACTTCGCGGTACTTGCCACCGGGTATGGTGTCCGTACAACCTTCAGAGAAACAGCCGACGCGATCGACGGGATTAACCGACAATGCAGCGCTGGCTCTTGATAGGGCAATTTACGGGCTTTATCGGGCAATTTACGGGCTTGATGGTGCGACTTACGGGCCTGATAGTGCGACTAACGGGCTTGATAGGGCAATTTACGGGCTTTTTGGTGCGAATTACGGGCTTTTTGGTGCGACTTATGGGCTTGATAGGGCAATTTACGGGCTTTTTGGTGCGACTTATGGGCTTGATAGGGTAATTTACGGGCTTGTTGGTGCGACTTATGGGCCTGATAGTGCGACTAACGGGCTTGATAGGGCAATTTACGGGCTTTTTGGTGCGACTTACGGGCCTGATAGTGCGACTTATGGGCCTGATAGTGCGACTAACGGGCTTTGATAGTGCGACCAACGGGCTTGATAGTGCGACCTATGGGCTTGATAGTGCGACTAACGGGCTTGATAGTGCGACTTATGGGCTTGATAGTGCGACTTATGGGCTTGATAGTGCGACTTACGGGCTTGCTTTTCCATGTTTTTCGCATCGAGCTTCGGTTCGTTTCGAATAATTTTGTCCATGTTTTTCGTTTGCTACGAGAGGTTCGGTTCGTTTTCAGTTATCCCTGTGTTCATGGTTTTCGTATGCTTCGACAGGTTTGGTCCGTGTTTTTGAGTACTCTTGTCCATGATTTTCGTGTGCTTCTTGAGGTTTGGTCCGATTTTCAGTACTCTTGTCCATGCTTTCACATGCTCTGATAGGTAGGTTCGTTCTCAGTTATCCCTGTGTTCATGGTTTTCGTGTGCTTCGATAGGTTTGGTCCGTGTTTTTGAGTACTCTTGTCCATGATTTTCGTTTGCTTCTAGAGGTTTGGTCCGATTTTCAGTACTCTTGTCCATGACTTTCGTTTGCTTCGATTCGTTCACTCTATTACTCTTGTCTGTGGTTTTCGTTTGCTTCGATTCGTTCACTCTATTACTCTTGTCTTTGGTTTTCGTTTGCTTCGATTCGTTCACTCCTTTACTCTTGTCTGTGGTTTTCGTTTGCTTCGATTCGTTCACTCTATTACTCTTGTCTTTGGTTTTCGTTTGCTTCGATTCGTTCACTCCATTACTCTTGTCTGTGGTTTTCGTTTGCTTCGATTCGTTCACTCCATTACTCTTGTCTGTGGTTTTCGTTTGCTTCGATTCGTTCAGTCCATTACCCTTGTTTGCGGTTTTCGTTTGCTTCGATTCGTTCAGTCCATTACTCTTGTATGTGATTTTCGTTTGCTTCGAGTCGTTCAGTCCATTACCCTTGTCTATGATTTTCGTTTGCTTCGAGTCGTTCAGTCCAATACTTACCTTTGTCTATGATTTTCGCTCTAGCCCAGTCGCCCTGCGCTCTGGAAATCACATTCCAACTCTATCACCGATAGTGCTCACACCTTGGAAACCACATTTCACCCGGGGAACCTTAGGGTGGATTTTGAGCCTTTCGGGATTGCGAAACCATCATTTAACACTCTAAACTTAATTTCCGCAATCCCAGACGCACTTTCCATATGGTCTCCAAAAATGCGTGTGAGCTGACCTGGTCCCTTATAATAGGCAATGAACACGATTTTGGCAAAATATTTTTTTCAAAATTTTTTGACTCACCGGGTAAAATCGAATTTACTTGGGAAAAATGTTCTAGCAGGGGCCCTCCCATACAAATTTTTTTCTTCTCAAAAATGATTTTCGTTTCACTTTTCATACTCAGGGGAGTCTAAAATTGATGTTTTGAGTCACCATGAAAAAAAAATTTTTTTTGACCCGAGCTTGTGTCGCGACCCAAAAATCGACTCACTTGGGAAAAATGTTCTAGCAGGGGCCCTCCCATACAAATTTTTTTCTTCTCAAAAATGATTTTCGTTTCACTTTTCATACTCAGGGGAGTCTAAAATTGATGTTTTGAGTCACCGAGAAAAAAAAATTTTTTTGACCCGAGCTTGTGTCGGCGACCCAAAAATCGACGCACTTGGGAAATATGTTCTAGCAGGGGCCCTCCCATACAAAAATTTTTTCTTCTCAAAAATGATTTTCGTTTCACTTTTCATACTCAGGGGAGTCTAAAATTGATGTTTTGAGTCACCGTGAAAAAAAAATTTTTTTGACCCGAGCTTGTGTCGGCGACCCAAAATCGACGCACTTGGGAAAAATGTTCTAGCAGGGGCCCTCCCATACAAAAATTTTTTCTTCTCAAAAATGATTTTCGTTTCACTTTTCATACTCAGGGGAGTCTAAAATTGATGTTTTGAGTCACCGAGAAAAAAAAATTTTTTTGACCCGAGCTTGTGTCGGCGACCCAAAAATCGACGCACTTGGGAAATATGTTCTAGCAGGGGCCCTCCCATACAAAAATTTTTTCTTCTCAAAAATGATTTTCGTTTCACTTTTCATACTCAGGGGAGTCTAAAATTGATGTTTTGAGTCACCGTGAAAAAAAAAATTTTTTGACCCGAGCTTGTGTCGGCGACCCAAAATCGACGCACTTGGGAAAAATGTTCTAGCAGGGGCCCTCCCATACAAAAATTTTTTCTTCTCAAAAATGATTTTCGTTTCACTTTTCATACTCAGGGGAGTCTAAAATTGATGTTTTGAGTCACCGTGAAAAAAAAATTTTTTTGACCCGAGCTTGTGTCGGCGACCCAAAATCGACGCACTTGGGAAATATGTTCTAGCAGGGGCCCTCCCATACAAAAATTTTTTCTTCTCAAAAATGATTTTCGTTTCACTTTTCATACTCAGGGGAGTCTAAAATTGATGTTTTGAGTCACGGTGAAAAAAAAAATTTTTTGACCCGAGCTTGTGTCGGTGACCCAAAATCGACGCACTTGGGAAAAATGTTCTAGCAGGGGCCCTCCCATACAAAATTTTTTTCTTCTCAAAAATGATTTTCGTTTCACTTTTCATACTCAGGGGAGTCTAAAATTGATGTTTTGAGTCACCGTGAAAAAAAAAATTTTTTGACCCGAGCTTGTGTCGGCGACCCAAAATCGACGCACTTGGGAAAAATGTTCTAGCAGGGGCCCTCCCATACAAAATTTTTTTCTTCTCAAAAATGATTTTCGTTTCACTTTTCATACTCAGGGGAGTCTAAAATTGATGTTTTGAGTCACCGAGAAAAAAAAATTTTTTTGACCCGAGCTTGTGTCGGCGACCCAAAAATCGACGCACTTGGGAAAAATGTTCTAGCAGGGGCCCTCCCATACAAAAATTTTTTCTTCTCAAAAATGATTTTCGTTTCACTTTTCATACTCAGGGGAGTCTAAAATTGATGTTTTGAGTCACCGTGAAAAAAAAATTTTTTTGACCCGAGCTTGTGTCGGCGACCCAAAATCGACGCACTTGGGAAAAATGTTCTAGCAGGGGCCCTCCCATACAAAAATTTTTTCTTCTCAAAAATGATTTTCGTTTCACTTTTCATACTCAGGGGAGTCTAAAATTGATGTTTTGAGTCACCGAGAAAAAAAAATTTTTTTGACCCGAGCTTGTGTCGGCGACCCAAAATCGACGCACTTGGGAAAAATGTTCTAGCAGGGGCCCTCCCATACAAAAATTTTTTCTTCTCAAAAATGATTTTCGTTTCACTTTTCATACTCAGGGGAGTCTAAAATTGATGTTTTGAGTCACCGTGAAAAAAAAATTTTTTTGACCCGAGCTTGTGTCGGCGACCCAAAATCGACGCACTTGGGAAAAATGTTCTAGCAGGGGCCCTCCCATACAAAAATTTTTTCTTCTCAAAAATGATTTTCGTTTCACTTTTCATACTCAGGGGAGTCTAAAATTGATGTTTTGAGTCACCGTGAAAAAAAAATTTTTTTGACCCGAGCTTGTGTCGGCGACCCAAAATCGACGCACTTGGGAAATATGTTCTAGCAGGGGCCCTCCCATACAAAAATTTTTTCTTCTCAAAAATGATTTTCGTTTCACTTTTCATACTCAGGGGAGTCTAAAATTGATGTTTTGAGTCACCGAGAAAAAAAAATTTTTTTGACCCGAGCTTGTGTCGGCGACCCAAAAATCGACGCACTTGGGAAAAATGTTCTAGCAGGGGCCCTCCCATACAAAAATTTTTTCTTCTCAAAAATGATTTTCGTTTCACTTTTCATACTCAGGGGAGTCTAAAATTGATGTTTTGAGTCACCGTGAAAAAAAAATTTTTTTGACCCGAGCTTGTGTCGGCGACCCAAAATCGACGCACTTGGGAAAAATGTTCTAGCAGGGGCCCTCCCATACAAAATTTTTTTCTTCTCAAAAATGATTTTCGTTTCACTTTTCATACTCAGGGGAGTCTAAAATTGATGTTTTGAGTCACCGAGAAAAAAAAATTTTTTTGACCCGAGCTTGTGTCGGCGACCCAAAATCGACGCACTTGGGAAAAATGTTCTAGCAGGGGCCCTCCCATACAAAAATTTTTTCTTCTCAAAAATGATTTTCGTTTCACTTTTCATACTCAGGGGAGTCTAATATTGAAGTTTTGAGTCACCGTGAAAAAAATTTTTTTTTGACTCACTGGGTAAAATGGTCGCACTTGGGAAAAATGTTCTAGCAGGGGCCCTCCCATACAAAAAATTTTTATTTCTCAAATCGATCCGTGGTTTCACTTTTCATACTCTAGGGCCCATTTGCTTCAACTTTGGAAAAAATTTTCGATGATGAAAAATTTTCACCTTCGACGTCCATCGACCACTCGACCCGAACTTG
>NW_026453559.1:110000-125000 GCF_943734755.1 Anopheles moucheti
GACACGACACGCACCCACTGGGCCAACTGTACCGCCTTACCATTTCAGCGCCCAAGGTCCCCCGCGGAAGGGGTCCGAGCACGCCATGATGCACAGTGCGCCAAACGCGTGTGTTCAAGCCTGCGACACACTCCCGGGCGTGCTGCTCGCCCAGGCGTGCCGCTGGTACGCGGGCGTCCTGTAGTTATGGAATAGTGTGTAACAAGAATTGGTAGGCACTCAAGAATGTGTGCATCGGTCGGGTTTAAACGTCCGATGCGCCATATGCGTTCAACGTGTCGGTGTTCATGTGTCCTGCAGTTCACATTCTGACGCGCATTTAGCTGCGGTCTTCATCGATCCATGAGCCGAGTGATCCCCTGCCTAGGGTTTTGGTATGTTCAACTGTCTCCTATGTTTTCGTTATGCGCTAGGTGCATCTCTCACAACTTAAGTTCCCCGGACAGCGTAACCGTGCACCTCTCGGTTCCTTCGAAGCCGTCCAGGGTGGACAAGGATGACCATTGGTCTTCCTTCCCATTGATCGACGCGCGATGTGGGCGGCATCGGCGCGATCTTGCACAACTTTCGTTCTCTTGATTAGGTTCTCTCTCGCTCGAGGCCAGTGTTTAAATATGTTCTAGTGGGTCTTTACCTTCGCCCATGTGTCACACACTTTACGCGTTCGATGGCTGCCATTGGGAGTGTGCGCACAGGTACGAAGGCCACTGGCCTACGGTCGCGCACGCTCAATATCGTAGTATAGACACACCTCTCTCGCGGGTCTAATTGGCGTGCGCGGCCCCCAAAAGGTAACATAGCAGTTTGTTCTGCTGATACCGTGTTTCTCTATCTCTCTAACCAACTCACACAACAACATATATGTATTGATCGGTAATGATCCTTCCGCAGGTTCACCTACGGAAACCTTGTTACGACTTTTACTTCCTCTAAATCATCAAGTTCGGTCAACTTCGGCCATGCCAGCTGCAGCTCACGAAGGAACCGCGGAAGGTGTGCCTCCAGAGACCTCACTAAATAATCCATCGGTAGTAGCGACGGGCGGTGTGTACAAAGGGCAGGGACGTAATCAGCGCTAGCTAATGACTAGCACTTACTAGAAATTCCAGGTTCATGGGGACCGTTGCAGTCCCCAATCCCAACTAAATGAGCATTTGGGTGATTTCCCGTTCCTCTCGGAATGGGGGCGCCAATTGGCGAGAACACGCTGCTGCTCACATTGTAGCACGCGTGCAGCCCAGAACATCTAAGGGCATCACGGACCTGTTATCGCTCATTCTCACCTTGCTAAACACAAGTTGTCCCGCTAAGCAGGGCAAACGTGGCCGACGACCGCCCGTGAAGGGGCCGCCGGCCTTGACGTCAGGTGCGCCCGGAGGTGCACTGCTGACAGCGTTCTAGTTAGCTTGTTTGAGTCGCGTTCGTTATCGGAATTAACCAGACAAATCATTCCACGAACTAAGAACGGCCATGCACCACTACCCTTAAATTTGAGAAAGAGCTCTCAATCTGTCTTACCTCGATAAGTTCGGACCTGGTAAATTTTCCCGTGTTGAGTCAAATTAAGCCGCAAGCTCCACTTCGTTTTTTTTTTTTTTTTTAAGAAATGCAGGTTTTATTGTACAAAAATACCTTATAAACCTACCCTCTTGACGTAGGACGTCGCCCGCCAGGGATTTTGTCCTACGTCGTTGCGAACCCTTTCGGATATCTCTTCGCGATTTATTTATTCAATTTTCCGTATCTTAACCCGCATTTTAAAGGCGTACGCATACTGAGTCCGCGTGACTCTCTCTTTCTTTCCCCTCTCGGAGATCTCAAGAAGTCAACCCGACATCTATCGATCTGACCATTCCGCCTCGCTGGCGGCAGCCTCCTCCGCGGGTGTCCATCGTCGGCCTGCAGCCAAAGCACGACGGCGCCTTTCGTTTTCGCGTCTGTTCCGCCGAGACCTTATCAGGTCCGCCTCCGTAGGCGCGGTCCGACGGCGGCGCGTCGTCGAGGGTCCCTCAGCCTGGACCCGAGCTCGCCATGCGCGCTGCATGAATAGACGCCGCTCATGGCGAATTCTAACCGTTTCAGGGGAAGGTGGTCCCCCTCTGCTACGCCTAGGTATGGGAGGAGGAGCTAGGCCCGCTCGCTCCGCCTCTACTGCCGTCCGCAGTATCTCGTCATCTCGGGCGGCCAGTGCTGCTGCGACGTCCGCAGCCAGTCGCACTCGCGCCCGATCCTCCGCTCTGCCGCGAAGCCGTCGGTTGCGGGCAGATCGCTGACGCGCTGCTCGCGCCTCGTTCACGCGCCGCGTGATGTCTTCGATGATGACGTCGTCCATCTCCTCACCGAAGAGTGCGGCCACACTTTCGAGGACCACTTCCTCGTCCTCGGCGAAAGCCGCTTCCGTTCGACCATTGGTGAGCGCTTCCTCATCGCGCCACAGCTGTTGAAGCACTGTGGTGATGGTCTTTGCTGCTTTCTGAATGCGGTCCCACCACTCCGCACTCTCCAGCAGCTTCTCTGCGATGTTGTTAAGCTGGACCGACTCGGGTGTCCCCCAGCCCAGCAGCTCACGTCGGATCTCCTCGAACACAGGGCACTCGAACAAGACGTGGGCCACCGACTCGACCGACCCCACGCACCGTGGACACTCCGGAGACGAAGCGAAGCCGCAGACGTGCAGGTACTCCCGGAAGAATCCGTGTCCGGAGAGCACCTGCGAAAGGTGGAAGTCCACCTTCCCGTGCTTTCGTCCCGTCCACCGGTGCAGGTCGGGAATCAGACTGTGTGCCCACGTCTGATAGCGGCTGGCCGATGGTGTTGCCGCCGCACGGTCCCACGCGTCCTGCCATTGCAGCATCGTGGCTGCTCGCTCCATCGCTCGTACCTCCTTCCTGCTGGCGCCAGGCTCGGCCAACAGCCTGCTATGGCACCTTGCGTCCTCATTAACGACCAGCCAGTACGGCACTAAACCAGCCATCACCACTGACACCTCGTAGGACACCGAGCGGAACGAACTCGATACCCCACGTGCCAGTGGCTTCTGGACCTGGGCCAGTCGTCTGCGGCACCACTGCATGTCGGTCGCCTTAGCCCAGATGGGCGAGGCGTACCGGATCACCGACTCAGCGACTCCTGCCAGCAACCGCCGCTTGGCCACCTGGGGGCCGCTGTGGTTCCTCATCACCGAGGTAACCACCGCCACCGCACGGAGGGCCTTGTCCGCGGCCGCTTCCACATGCGGTTTCCACGAGAGTTTCTCGTGGAGTTGTACCCCCAGGTAGCGTATCGATCGCTTCGACGTGCAGACAACTTCGCCGACGCGCACCGGAACCTCCAACCGTCCTCGACGCAGACTCGAGATGAGCACCGCTTCCGTCTTATGGGGGGCGAGACTAAGGTGACGTGCCTCGAGCCACCCCATCACCGCCTCGATCGCAGCCTCCGCGACCGTCGCCGACTCCTCGGGTGTGCAGCCCTCGGCCAGGATGGCGATGTCATCGGCAAAGCCGACGATGGTGGCCCCTTCAGGGAGCTGGATCCGTAGAACGCCGTCGTACATGACGTTCCACAGAGTCGGGCCAAGGATTGACCCCTGTGGAACGCCTGCCGTTACCCGACGTGACACCGGGCCGTCGTGGGTGTCGTACACCAACTCCCTGTCGGTGAAATAATCGCGGAGCAGGAGTTGCAGCTGCGCTGGAACTTCCTTCTCACGCAGGGCCAACGCTATCGCCTGCCAGCTGGCGGTGTTAAAGGCGTTTTTGACGTCCAACGCCACAACCAGCAAGCAGCGCTTATCCCGGTTGTTAGTCCGTCCGTAGGACATCGCGCGCTCGCCTGCTTCCACCACCAGCTGGATCGCCTGCAGGGTGCTCCGCTGCTTCCGGAAACCGAACTGGTTCTCGGCCAGCCGAGGTGCCTCCGGATCCTCCAGGTGCTCGTTGAGTCTGTCCAGCGTAGTCCTCTCGAAGACCTTCGCCGGATTGTCGATCAAGCAGATCGGGCGGCAGGACGAGGCTTCGCCCGGCGGCTTACCCGGCTTAGGCAACAGCACCAGCTTCTGCCTTTTCCATTCGCGTGGTATTTCGCCGGTGTCCAAGCAGCGCTGGTAGACACCAGCGAATGGCTCCGGATACTTCCGGATGGCAGCCGTTACCGCAGCGTTCGGTACTCCATCGAGGCCAGGCGCCTTCCGCGGATGCAGCTCGCTCGCTATCGCCTGGAGCTCCGCGCAGCTGATCGGACGGACCGGAGTGTCCCCTTCCGAAGGCGTGACGTCCGGCCACTCGACCGGGGGATGCTCCGGAAACAGCTCCTCGACGATCCGCTGCAACACCGCTGGATCGCGTTCACGCGCCGTCCAGCTGCCCCGAAACCGAAGAAGCACTTGCCGGAACCACTGTCCCGTCTCATCTGCAGCCAGGGCCTGCAGCCACTCATCGAACTGGCGCTGCTTGCTGGCCTTAATTGCCACCCTTAAGGCAGCACGCGCCTCCTGATGTTCCTCTGAAGCCAGTTCGGCGGACGTCTCGTCGAGGGCCAATAACTGTCGCTCCCGAGCCAACCGGCAGCGCTCGGTCAGCTCCTCGATATCCGGAGTCCACCAATATGTGTTGCAGTTCCTCCTCTGCTGCTGCGACTGCCCAATCCTCGCCATGGTAGCGTCGCAGGCCTCCGTAAGCACCATCCCCAGGCTTGCCGCATCGGTCACCCGATCGGCAAAACGGGTCGCCTCAAGTGCCAGCTCGAAAGTACGGGGGCAAAACTGGCGAGTTCGCCAGCGAGTACCCGCCTCCCGTACTTCGACACCTTCCTGCTGATGAATGCCCCGTCCGGGCCGCTGACCTGTACGATGCTGTTGCCCGACCGCAAACCGAATATAGCGGTGGTCGCTATAGGAGTAGCGGTCTAGCGTCCGCCAGGAGCTGATGTCCTCCGCTGCTCCATCCGATCGGCAGAGCGTTGGACTCGCGAAGGCGACGTCCACTCTGCTGGGCCGAGCCACACCGTTCCCCAGGAATGTCGGCTCCGTGCCGCGGTTGAGGACCTCCAATCCTAGGCTGGTAACCGTCTGAAGGAGCGCCTCACCCTTAAGGTTGGCCCGCTCGCTCCCCCAGGCCCCATGCCACGCGTTGAAGTCACCAGCTATCAGCACGCAAGGGTGGCCTCGCGCAAGTACCTCCAGCCGGTCCATCTGCTGCTCGAACTCCGGGAGGCCGATCGATGGCGGAATATAGCAGCAGATGACAACGATGCCCGCCACCTCGGCAGCTACGATGCCCGGATGCTGCACGCTCCTCACCCGCTGTATGGGAAACCGTTGGCCACTGGTGACGATCGCGGCCTTCAGTGCGTCGTCGGATGCCCAGTTCCCATTGTTGGCCGGCACAGCATAGAGCTCCGTGATGAGCATCACGTCTGCTCCCTCCTCCCTCATCCGCTGGAGCGCAAGATCCTGAGCGCTCCTGCTCTTACCGATATTTATCTGGAGCACTTCTATCATCATCGTGTGGCTGCAGCTTTGCACGAAGCTGCGGCAATCGAGTGCGGGCCGCCACACTTCAAACAGCGAGCCTCGCCAGTGCAGCTCGCTGCCTTGTGGCCTTCCGCGCCACACCGGATACACGCTTTGCTGCGGTCCTCTCCCGAGCACTGCCCGGCGAAGTGGCCGCGCTCCAAACATCGGAAGCACCGCTTCTCCTCCAGCGACGCTTTCGGGACCTCCCACACCCAACAGGAGGTGTGTCCTAGGAGCAGGCGCTTCCCAGCCAGATGCTCCGCATCCGACCGGGGCAGACGAACGCGAGCACGCTTCGTGCCGTCTCGCCGCTCCCACATGTCGAAGGTGGCCTCGGAATGCTCCTTGCCGAGAGCCGTCAACACCGCCCGACGCAGCTGGTCCTCGCTCGCCAAGGAGTCGATGTTTGTTATGAGCACCATCGACATCTCCGTACGCACGGACGCCGCACCCTTGTCTCCGATGGCTTGCCGGATACGCTGGCACAGCTCGGCGCTGTCGGCATCACGGCTCAGCGGCAGCCGCAAGGTGTCTTTCGGCGTTCGCTTGCCGACGCCGATCTTCTCCTGCATGCCGTCGAGATGCGAGCTCGTACGAATCGCCCTATACATGTCGAGGTAGCTGACGCCCTCCGCTGGCATCACCTCGATGGTGTCGGGCCGCTTCCGCGACTTCTTCACTGCAGCTGGCATCGTGCGTGGCTGCTGCTTACTCTGCTTTCGCAGCAACTGGCCCTGCAAATGCCACTGTTGTTGTTGTTGCTGGGGCTGCCCAGCCGAACGCTGTCCGCTCTGATGTTGCTGCGGACGTTGCTGCTGTTGCCGCTGCGGCTGCTGCCGTTGCGGGAGCTGCGGCCACTGCTGCTGATGCTGCTGAGCCGGCTGCTGGCGTGCCGACTTACGGCGCACCACCTCGGCCCAGGAGCCGCCTTCCTGGTCCGGAGACGGCACCACCGTAGCCGTCACCGCACCCTCTCGCTGTTGTGCCAGCTGCTGCTGCTGCTGCTGCTGCTGTTGCTGCTGCGACTGCGCAACAACCAGTTGCGTAAGGAGCCCAGAGACCATCTCCCGCTCCTTACGGTTCTCCTCTCGCAGATGGAGCACCTCCTGGCGATGGCACTCCTGCATCGCCGCGAGGTCTTTCCTATATTGCTCAGCTTGCTCCGTCAGCTGAACACGGAGGAGGGATAGCTCGTCCTCCAAACGCTCGATGAGCCTCTCCATCGTGGCTCCTTTCGCAGCCGTGGCCGTGCCAACGCCACTCGTGCGAGCAACACCGCTCGTGGCTGCGGTCTGCCCTTCCGGCACTCTGCTGAGCATCACTACCGGTTTCGAGCCCACCGGTGCTCGGCTATCGGTCGATCCCGACCGTGATCGTAAATTCCGACTGGCGGACATCATCGCCAGAAGGAAGGAAGAGTCCGCGCTTTAAACTGGTTTTACTCCCCCTCGAGGAGGGACGCCAGCAGCGGACTGCCACGAGGATCGACGGCGAGGTTTTTCCGCCCGGGCGAGGTGAGGGAAGATGGTAGAAGAACGGGGGGGTGCGCGATGGACTCGTCCCGCCGAGCCGCTTCTTCTGATACCCCACTTGCCGGGGTGGCGATGAAGTTTTCCTCGGAAAAATCGCGAAAAACCGCTTCCTGGGTGGTTTTTCCGCTCTAGGGGGGTGGGGGTGGGTGGTATGGTGGTGGGGGGGTATTTTCCCGACTCCCCTCTTGAAAACTCGTCGTTTGATACCCCGCACGACGGTATCAGGGCGAAAATTTTCTTCTTCGGAAAAACGCTTTTCCGCCCGTATCTCTCTGGATGTTGCGAAAATCACTTTTCCGGCGATGGAATTAGATGTAGTTTTTCCCGCCGAAACTTTTGTCCGAACACCCGGAAGCTCTAGCCCGACTCCTTGGCCGGGAAAATCGCCAAAAACCACTTCGGTAGGTGGTTTTTCCGCTCTAGGTGGGTGGGGGTGGGTAGTATCGTGATGGGAGGGTGTTATCCCGACTCTTCTCGTCAATCCGCGTCGATTGACACCCCACACGCCGGTATCAGGCCGAAAATTGTCCACTGACGAAAAACACTTTTCCGGCCGTATCTCCCCGGATGTCGGAAAAATCGCTTTTCCGGCGATGGAATTAGATGTAGTTTTTCCCGCCGAAACTTTTCTCTGAACACCCGGGAGCTCTACCTCCGCTCCTTGGCCGGGAAAAACGCGGAAAACCACTTTTCGCGGGGGTTTTCCGGGGCTGGGTGGCGGGTGGGTGGTGCTAGGGGGGGGAAACCGCGTTTCCCCCACTCCTCTTTCCGAGACGCGTCGTTAGACACCCCACACGATGGTATTGGGCCGAAAATGTCACACACACACAAATCTCACACACACGTAAAGAGCGGTGAAATTTCGTCCGGGAGTGCCCCTCCGGGAGCGCTAGCGCTCCAGCAGGGGGGTGATTCGTCCGGAAGTTTTTTTCCTCGCTCTTTTTCACACACACGCCGCCATTTTCGACGAGCACGTGGTTTTCTTTGTTCGCTAATAACTCACTGAGTTTTCGTCCGATTGACACGAAATTTTCAACACTTATTCTTTACTGCGAAGCGCAACTTTTAAAACACCTTCCAGCCGGATCGGTCCGCAATGTTCGGAGTTATACAGGTGTGAAATTTCACCACAAAAACACCTGCCGTTCCGCGAACTCCATCAATTCGGCCAATGTTTCTTCACCAAAAGGTGTGGCCTGGTGAGGCCCACAAAGTGTCACTATCACTTTTCCGATATCTTCACTCTTTCGCACAATATGTCACAAAAACCGTTTCGTTCAATAACACACGCAAGGGGGGGCGTGGGGCCTCCAAATTCGCAGGGGGGGTTCCGGAGGGTACCTCCAACTTTATTACAAACTTTCGCACCGATCAAGCGCAAATTGCGGCACTTTTGCTTTGAAAAACCGAGGAGCGCGGATTTCACGTCCACTCAGGTCGAGCTCTCGATCGCGACTGCGCAAGCTCCACTTCGTTGTGGTGCCCTTCCGTCAATTCCTTTAAGTTTCAACTTTGCAACCATACTTCCCCCGGAACCCGATTTTGGTTTCCCGGAAGCGACTGAGAGCACCGAATAGGGGTAGCGTCTCCCAATTGCTAATTGGCATCGTTTACGGTTAGAACTAGGGCGGTATCTAATCGCCTTCGATCCTCTAACTTTCGTTCTTGATTAATGAAAGCATCCATGGCAAACGCTTTCGCTTCGGTCGGTCCTACGACGGTCTACGAATTTCACCTCTCGCGCCGTAATACCAATGCCCCCAACTACTTCTGTTAATCATTACCTCTGGGTCTACGACAAACCAACGAAAGAATCAGACCGAGGTCATATTCCATTATTCCATGCAAGATTATTCTCGGCCAACGCCGACCCGCGGAGGGCCGGACGCTTTTGTACTAGCCTGCTGTGAGCACTCTAATTTGTTCAAGGTAAACGTGAGTACCCTGAGCACCATGAGGGGCCGGGCCGGACTGAACCGGTTAACCGGTACCCGTTCACGGAGTAAACGCCCAGGCACACCATTGTGAGTCGCAGCCGCGAGCTCGCTCACGGACGGTCCCGGCGTGTAACCGGGCGCCCGCGGCGGTCGCGAGTCTGGACGGGGAATCAACTTCGAACGTTTTAACCGCAACAACTTTAATATACGCTAGTGGAGCTGGAATTACCGCGGCTGCTGGCACCAGACTTGCCCTCCACTTGATCCTTGTTGAAGGATTTATACTCAACTCATTCCAATTATGGACCATCGTTAGAGAGGTCCATATTGTTATTTCTCGTCACTACCTCCCCGTGCCGGGATTGGGTAATTTACGCGCCTGCTGCCTTCCTTGGATGTGGTAGCCATTTCTCAGGCTCCCTCTCCGGAATCGAACCCTGATTCCCCGTTACCCGTCGCAACCATGGTAGTCCTCTACACTACCATCAATAGTTGATAGGGCAGACATTTGAAAGATCTGTCGTCAGTCGGCGAGCGACCATACGATCTGCGAGCTTATCCAGACTTCAACTCAAGCCGCCCGGAGGCGATTGGTTTAACTAATAAGTGCACCAGTTCCAGCACCCGGCGAGGGTACCAGTCCCGGCATGTTGCATGTATTAGCTCTGGCTTTTCCACAGTTATCCAACTAACTCATTGGGTTTATGATCTTGTAAATTATAGCTGTTATACTGAGCCTTATGCGGTTTCACATTCATTGATGTTCGTACTTAGACATGCATGGCTTAACCTTTGAGACAAGCGTATATTACTGGTAGGATCAACCAGAATTCTCTCTCGTACCGGCGTGAGTATCCCACACACGTTCGATACCGGGGTGAATCGAATTCACACTCTTTAACCATAAGCCAACCGAAGCACTTAAGCAACTGGAAGACCACCGGTTCCATATCTCTCTGAGTGATGCATGTCACCATGCACCGCTTCCACCGTGTATCACATCACATCACACTCTAAACCATTTCACATAGGTCCGCGCGATTGCTCACGGGACCCTATTCTCGCTAGGAGGTTCGGTTCGATTCCTGTACACTACAACGAGCTTTTCCAATTCTTGTGTCCGACTGGCGAACGTTCTGTTGCGTTATAAACTTCGCGGTACTTGCCACCGGGTATGGTGTCCGTACAACCTTCTGAGAAATAGCCGGCGCGATCGACGGGATTAACCGACAATGCAGCGCTGGCTCTTGATCGGGCAATTTACGGGCTTTATCGGGCAATTTACGGGCTTGATGGTGCGACTTACGGGCCTGATAGTGCGACTAACGGGCTTGATAGGGCAATTTACGGGCTTTTTGGTGCGAATTACGGGCTTTTTGGTGCGACTTATGGGCTTGATAGGGCAATTTACGGGCTTTTTGGTGCGACTTATGGGCTTGATAGGGTAATTTACGGGCTTGTTGGTGCGACTTATGGGCCTGATAGTGCGACTAACGGGCTTGATAGGGCAATTTACGGGCTTTTTGGTGCGACTTACGGGCCTGATAGTGCGACTTAAGGGCCTGATAGTGCGACTAACGGGCTTTGATAGTGCGACCAACGGGCTTGATAGTGCGACCTATGGGCTTGATAGTGCGACTAACGGGCTTGATAGTGCGACTTATGGGCTTGATAGTGCGACTTATGGGCTTGATAGTGCGACTTACGGGCTTGCTTTTCCATGTTTTTCGCATCGAGCTTCGGTTCGTTTCGAATAATTTTGTCCATGTTTTTCGTTTGCTACGAGAGGTTCGGTTCGTTTTCAGTTATCCCTGTGTTCATGGTTTTCGTGAGCTTCGATAGGTTTGGTCCGTGTTTTTGAGTACTCTTGTCCATGATTTTCGTGTGCTTCTTGAGGTTTGGTCCGATTTTCAGTACTCTTGTCCATGCTTTCACATGCTCTGATAGGTAGGTTCGTTCTCAGTTATCCCTGTGTTCATGGTTTTCGTGTGCTTCGAGAGGTTTGGTCCGTGTTTTTGAGTACTCTTGTCCATGATTTTCGTGTGCTTCTAGAGGTTTGGTCCGATTTTCAGTACTCTTGTCCATGCTTTCACATGCTCTGATAGGTAGGTTCGTTCTCAGTTATCCCTGTGTTCATGGTTTTCGTGTGCTTCCATAGGTTTGGTCCGTGTTTTTGAGTACTCTTGTCCATGATTTTCGTGTGCTTCTAGAGGTTTGGTCCGATTTTCAGTACTCTTGTCCATGCTTTCACATGCTCTGATAGGTAGGTTCGTTCTCAGTTATCCCTGTGTTCATGGTTTTCGTGTGCTTCCATAGGTTTGGTCCGTGTTTTTGAGTACTCTTGTCCATGATTTTCGTGTGCTTCTAGAGGTTTGGTCCGATTTTCAGTACTCTTGTCCATGCTTTCACATGCTCTGATAGGTAGGTTCGTTCTCAGTTATCCCTGTGTTCATGGTTTTCGTGTGCTTCGATTCGTTCACTCTATTACTCTTGTCTTTGGTTTTCGTTTGCTTCGATTCGTTCACTCCATTACTCTTGTCTGTGGTTTTCGTTTGCTTCGATTCGTTCACTCCATTACTCTTGTCTGTGGTTTTCGTTTGCTTCGATTCGTTCAGTCCATTACCCTTGTTTGCGGTTTTCGTTTGCTTCGATTCGTTCAGTCCATTACTCTTGTATGTGATTTTCGTTTGCTTCGAGTCGTTCAGTCCATTACCCTTGTCTATGATTTTCGTTTGCTTCGAGTCGTTCAGTCCAATACTTACCTTTGTCTATGATTTTCGCTCTAGCCCAGTCGCCCTGCGCTCTGGAAATCACATTCCAACTCTATCACCGATAGTGCTCACACCTTGGAAACCACATTTCACCCGGGGAACCTTAGGGTGGATTTTGAGCCTTTCGGGATTGCGAAACCATCATTTAACACTCTAAACTTAATTTCCGCAATCCCAGACGCACTTTCCATATGGTCTCCAAAAATGCGTGTGAGCTGACCTGGTCCCTTATAATAGGCAATGAACACGATTTTGGCAAAATATTTTTTTCAAAATTTTTTGACTCACCGGGTAAAATCGAATTTACTTGGGAAAAATGTTCTAGCAGGGGCCCTCCCATACAAATTTTTTTCTTCTCAAAAATGATTTTCGTTTCACTTTTCATACTCAGGGGAGTCTAAAATTGATGTTTTGAGTCACCATGAAAAAAAAATTTTTTTTGACCCGAGCTTGTGTCGCGACCCAAAAATCGACTCACTTGGGAAAAATGTTCTAGCAGGGGCCCTCCCATACAAATTTTTTTCTTCTCAAAAATGATTTTCGTTTCACTTTTCATACTCAGGGGAGTCTAAAATTGATGTTTTGAGTCACCGAGAAAAAAAAATTTTTTTGACCCGAGCTTGTGTCGGCGACCCAAAAATCGACGCACTTGGGAAATATGTTCTAGCAGGGGCCCTCCCATACAAAAATTTTTTCTTCTCAAAAATGATTTTCGTTTCACTTTTCATACTCAGGGGAGTCTAAAATTGATGTTTTGAGTCACCGTGAAAAAAAAATTTTTTTGACCCGAGCTTGTGTCGGCGACCCAAAATCGACGCACTTGGGAAAAATGTTCTAGCAGGGGCCCTCCCATACAAAAATTTTTTCTTCTCAAAAATGATTTTCGTTTCACTTTTCATACTCAGGGGAGTCTAAAATTGATGTTTTGAGTCACCGAGAAAAAAAAATTTTTTTGACCCGAGCTTGTGTCGGCGACCCAAAAATCGACGCACTTGGGAAATATGTTCTAGCAGGGGCCCTCCCATACAAAAATTTTTTCTTCTCAAAAATGATTTTCGTTTCACTTTTCATACTCAGGGGAGTCTAAAATTGATGTTTTGAGTCACCGTGAAAAAAAAAATTTTTTGACCCGAGCTTGTGTCGGCGACCCAAAATCGACGCACTTGGGAAAAATGTTCTAGCAGGGGCCCTCCCATACAAAAATTTTTTCTTCTCAAAAATGATTTTCGTTTCACTTTTCATACTCAGGGGAGTCTAAAATTGATGTTTTGAGTCACCGTGAAAAAAAAATTTTTTTGACCCGAGCTTGTGTCGGCGACCCAAAATCGACGCACTTGGGAAATATGTTCTAGCAGGGGCCCTCCCATACAAAAATTTTTTCTTCTCAAAAATGATTTTCGTTTCACTTTTCATACTCAGGGGAGTCTAAAATTGATGTTTTGAGTCACGGTGAAAAAAAAAATTTTTTGACCCGAGCTTGTGTCGGTGACCCAAAATCGACGCACTTGGGAAAAATGTTCTAGCAGGGGCCCTCCCATACAAAATTTTTTTCTTCTCAAAAATGATTTTCGTTTCACTTTTCATACTCAGGGGAGTCTAAAATTGATGTTTTGAGTCACCGTGAAAAAAAAAATTTTTTGACCCGAGCTTGTGTCGGCGACCCAAAATCGACGCACTTGGGAAAAATGTTCTAGCAGGGGCCCTCCCATACAAAATTTTTTTCTTCTCAAAAATGATTTTCGTTTCACTTTTCATACTCAGGGGAGTCTAAAATTGATGTTTTGAGTCACCGAGAAAAAAAAATTTTTTTGACCCGAGCTTGTGTCGGCGACCCAAAAATCGACGCACTTGGGAAAAATGTTCTAGCAGGGGCCCTCCCATACAAAAATTTTTTCTTCTCAAAAATGATTTTCGTTTCACTTTTCATACTCAGGGGAGTCTAAAATTGATGTTTTGAGTCACCGTGAAAAAAAAATTTTTTTGACCCGAGCTTGTGTCGGCGACCCAAAATCGACGCACTTGGGAAAAATGTTCTAGCAGGGGCCCTCCCATACAAAAATTTTTTCTTCTCAAAAATGATTTTCGTTTCACTTTTCATACTCAGGGGAGTCTAAAATTGATGTTTTGAGTCACCGAGAAAAAAAAATTTTTTTGACCCGAGCTTGTGTCGGCGACCCAAAATCGACGCACTTGGGAAAAATGTTCTAGCAGGGGCCCTCCCATACAAAAATTTTTTCTTCTCAAAAATGATTTTCGTTTCACTTTTCATACTCAGGGGAGTCTAAAATTGATGTTTTGAGTCACCGTGAAAAAAAAATTTTTTTGACCCGAGCTTGTGTCGGCGACCCAAAATCGACGCACTTGGGAAAAATGTTCTAGCAGGGGCCCTCCCATACAAAAATTTTTTCTTCTCAAAAATGATTTTCGTTTCACTTTTCATACTCAGGGGAGTCTAAAATTGATGTTTTGAGTCACCGTGAAAAAAAAATTTTTTTGACCCGAGCTTGTGTCGGCGACCCAAAATCGACGCACTTGGGAAATATGTTCTAGCAGGGGCCCTCCCATACAAAAATTTTTTCTTCTCAAAAATGATTTTCGTTTCACTTTTCATACTCAGGGGAGTCTAAAATTGATGTTTTGAGTCACCGAGAAAAAAAAATTTTTTTGACCCGAGCTTGTGTCGGCGACCCAAAAATCGACGCACTTGGGAAAAATGTTCTAGCAGGGGCCCTCCCATACAAAAATTTTTTCTTCTCAAAAATGATTTTCGTTTCACTTTTCATACTCAGGGGAGTCTAAAATTGATGTTTTGAGTCACCGTGAAAAAAAAATTTTTTTGACCCGAGCTTGTGTCGGCGACCCAAAATCGACGCACTTGGGAAAAATGTTCTAGCAGGGGCCCTCCCATACAAAATTTTTTTCTTCTCAAAAATGATTTTCGTTTCACTTTTCATACTCAGGGGAGTCTAAAATTGATGTTTTGAGTCACCGAGAAAAAAAAATTTTTTTGACCCGAGCTTGTGTCGGCGACCCAAAATCGACGCACTTGGGAAAAATGTTCTAGCAGGGGCCCTCCCATACAAAAATTTTTTCTTCTCAAAAATGATTTTCGTTTCACTTTTCATACTCAGGGGAGTCTAATATTGAAGTTTTGAGTCACCGTGAAAAAAATTTTTTTTTGACTCACTGGGTAAAATGGTCGCACTTGGGAAAAATGTTCTAGCAGGGGCCCTCCCATACAAAAA
>NW_026453559.1:135000-140000 GCF_943734755.1 Anopheles moucheti
CCCAGGGGACCTTAGGGTGGATTTTGAGCCTTTCGGGATTGCGAAACCATCATTTAACACTCTAAACTTAATTTCCGCAATCCCAGACGCACTTTCCATATGGTCTCCAAAAATGCGTGTGAGCTGACCTGGTCCCTTATAATAGGCAATGAACACGATTTTGGCAAAATATTTTTTTCAAAATTTTTTGACTCACCGGGTAAAATCGAATTTACTTGGGAAAAATGTTCTAGCAGGGGCCCTCCCATACAAAATTTTTTTCTTCTCAAAAATGATTTTCGTTTCACTTTTCATACTCAGGGGAGTCTAAAATTGATGTTTTGAGTCACCGTGAAAAAAAAATTTTTTTGACCCGAGCTTGTGTCGGCGACCCAAAATCGACGCACTTGGGAAAAATGTTCTAGCAGGGGCCCTCCCATACAAAAATTTTTTCTTCTCAAAAATGATTTTCGTTTCACTTTTCATACTCAGGGGAGTCTAAAATTGATGTTTTGAGTCACCGTGAAAAAAAAATTTTTTTGACCCGAGCTTGTGTCGGCGACCCAAAATCGACGCACTTGGGAAATATGTTCTAGCAGGGGCCCTCCCATACAAAAATTTTTTCTTCTCAAAAATGATTTTCGTTTCACTTTTCATACTCAGGGGAGTCTAAAATTGATGTTTTGAGTCACGGTGAAAAAAAAAATTTTTTGACCCGAGCTTGTGTCGGTGACCCAAAATCGACGCACTTGGGAAAAATGTTCTAGCAGGGGCCCTCCCATACAAAATTTTTTTCTTCTCAAAAATGATTTTCGTTTCACTTTTCATACTCAGGGGAGTCTAAAATTGATGTTTTGAGTCACCGTGAAAAAAAAAATTTTTTGACCCGAGCTTGTGTCGGCGACCCAAAATCGACGCACTTGGGAAAAATGTTCTAGCAGGGGCCCTCCCATACAAAATTTTTTTCTTCTCAAAAATGATTTTCGTTTCACTTTTCATACTCAGGGGAGTCTAAAATTGATGTTTTGAGTCACCGAGAAAAAAAAATTTTTTTGACCCGAGCTTGTGTCGGCGACCCAAAAATCGACGCACTTGGGAAAAATGTTCTAGCAGGGGCCCTCCCATACAAAAATTTTTTCTTCTCAAAAATGATTTTCGTTTCACTTTTCATACTCAGGGGAGTCTAAAATTGATGTTTTGAGTCACCGTGAAAAAAAAATTTTTTTGACCCGAGCTTGTGTCGGCGACCCAAAATCGACGCACTTGGGAAAAATGTTCTAGCAGGGGCCCTCCCATACAAAAATTTTTTCTTCTCAAAAATGATTTTCGTTTCACTTTTCATACTCAGGGGAGTCTAAAATTGATGTTTTGAGTCACCGAGAAAAAAAAATTTTTTTGACCCGAGCTTGTGTCGGCGACCCAAAATCGACGCACTTGGGAAAAATGTTCTAGCAGGGGCCCTCCCATACAAAAATTTTTTCTTCTCAAAAATGATTTTCGTTTCACTTTTCATACTCAGGGGAGTCTAAAATTGATGTTTTGAGTCACCGTGAAAAAAAAATTTTTTTGACCCGAGCTTGTGTCGGCGACCCAAAATCGACGCACTTGGGAAAAATGTTCTAGCAGGGGCCCTCCCATACAAAAATTTTTTCTTCTCAAAAATGATTTTCGTTTCACTTTTCATACTCAGGGGAGTCTAAAATTGATGTTTTGAGTCACCGTGAAAAAAAAATTTTTTTGACCCGAGCTTGTGTCGGCGACCCAAAATCGACGCACTTGGGAAATATGTTCTAGCAGGGGCCCTCCCATACAAAAATTTTTTCTTCTCAAAAATGATTTTCGTTTCACTTTTCATACTCAGGGGAGTCTAAAATTGATGTTTTGAGTCACCGAGAAAAAAAAATTTTTTTGACCCGAGCTTGTGTCGGCGACCCAAAAATCGACGCACTTGGGAAAAATGTTCTAGCAGGGGCCCTCCCATACAAAAATTTTTTCTTCTCAAAAATGATTTTCGTTTCACTTTTCATACTCAGGGGAGTCTAAAATTGATGTTTTGAGTCACCGTGAAAAAAAAATTTTTTTGACCCGAGCTTGTGTCGGCGACCCAAAATCGACGCACTTGGGAAAAATGTTCTAGCAGGGGCCCTCCCATACAAAATTTTTTTCTTCTCAAAAATGATTTTCGTTTCACTTTTCATACTCAGGGGAGTCTAAAATTGATGTTTTGAGTCACCGAGAAAAAAAAATTTTTTTGACCCGAGCTTGTGTCGGCGACCCAAAATCGACGCACTTGGGAAAAATGTTCTAGCAGGGGCCCTCCCATACAAAAATTTTTTCTTCTCAAAAATGATTTTCGTTTCACTTTTCATACTCAGGGGAGTCTAATATTGAAGTTTTGAGTCACCGTGAAAAAAATTTTTTTTTGACTCACTGGGTAAAATGGTCGCACTTGGGAAAAATGTTCTAGCAGGGGCCCTCCCATACAAAAAATTTTTATTTCTCAAATCGATCCGTGGTTTCACTTTTCATACTCTAGGGCCCATTTGCTTCAACTTTGGAAAAAATTTTCGATGATGAAAAATTTTCACCTTCGACGTCCATCGACCACTCGACCCGAACTTGGTACTTTTGTATGGAGGTACCCGAGTGGTGACTTTTTCATACAAAAATTTTTATTTCTCAAATCGATCCGTGGTTTCACTTTTCATACTCTAGGGCCCATTTGCTTCAACTTTGGAAAAAATTTTCGATGATGAAAAATTTTCACCTTCGACGTCCATCGACCACTCGACCCGAACTTGGTACTTTTGTATGGAGGTACCCGAGTGGTGACTTTTTCATACAAAAATTTTTTTGCGAATACGTGTTCGTTCGCGATCATTAAGGCCATGAACCGCAAGTCCGCTGCGATAGAAATAGTGCATTGTAGTTACTCGACGAGAAA
Source organism: Anopheles moucheti (assembly GCF_943734755.1). Taxonomy (NCBI): domain Eukaryota; kingdom Metazoa; phylum Arthropoda; class Insecta; order Diptera; family Culicidae; genus Anopheles; species Anopheles moucheti. The sequence goes on from NW_026453559.1 coordinate 137,924, forward strand.
AAAAATCGGGACTTAGAAAAATTTTTGAAAGTCAAATCGTATTGACTTCCAACAACACCTGATAATAAACACACATTGCCTGTTGCACCACAGTTCGCATTTGACTTAACAAATCGCCTGTTGGTACGCACATCACCATCGACTTTACCAATCGCGTTTCGCACCGCTAATCCCACTTGGCGTGGAGCCACGCACATAATGTTGCGAGGAGAGTATTAATCGGGACTTAGCGTTTTAAGCTCGCGAACACTCCACTATGGGAGTGCACGCAAGCACCAACTGTACACACACAACACAACAATCACTCTCGCGAACACTCCATTCCCAAAGTGAACGCGAGCACCAGCAAGCATGGGTCGCCTGAGAGGATCGATGCGAACGCATCTCTACAACTCGCAGCTCCCAGCCTGTAGTCCCGTCGTTTGCGGGCGGTCGAAGGTGTCGAAACTAGTTGTATCCACGGTCGACGGAAACACAGCCACCAGGGTTCCCTGTGGTAAGGTACTTCCACGTGCAGCGTGCTCCCGCCCGTTGCGGCTCAGTCTAGTGCTATAGCGGGGATGAGACGTCAGTGTGCGCGGGGCAGCACCGACGGATCTCGGAGGGTTGTTAAGCCCGCTAGCTTCCGATCACCTAATGGGTTTGAGAAGCGCTATCAGCTCGGATTGGATACGACCTTAGAGGCGTTCAGGCATAATCCAGCGGACGTAGCGTCATACCAAAGTCCGGTCGAACTAGTATTGAGCCAGTGGTCCGTACCTGTGGTTCCTCTCGTACTGCACAGGAATTCCGTTAAGATAGCGGCAAACAGCACACACCAGTAGGGTAAAACTAACCTGTCTCACGACGGTCTAAACCCAGCTCACGTTCCCTTGAAAGGGTGAACAATCCTACGCTTGGTGAATTTTGCTTCACAATGATAGGAAGAGCCGACATCGAAGGATCAAAAAGCCACGTCGCTATGAACGCTTGGCGGCCACAAGCCAGTTATCCCTGTGTGTGACAGCTGTCATAGCAGTGCTCGGACGTGCCTCTGTGTCGCTCCGGTTAAAAGCGGAAAATTCGGGTGTAAAACTTTGCGAAAAGGGCCAAAAAGTGTTTTAATCAGTGTCTTTTAGTGCCTTCTACCCCTGAATGGTGAAATATTAACGAAACAGGACGATGCTCGCCTGATAAAAGCGAAAGAAATCTCTCCCATACATTTTGTATGGGAACAGACCAGTGCTGTTTATACGCGAAATAGGCGATTAAAACATTAAGTGGAACGTTAATTCAGTAGTGGCGTCACTGAAGAACATTATTCCGGTCGGTGGCAGTGCAGAAAACGCCAAAAAACTATAAAATAAGTTCGTGTAAAAATAGCGGCAGAGCGGCGTCAGGTGGATCGTCGCGTGTGGGTGTGCGCTCGAGCGACGCGTTGTGACAGCTCAGAGCTTCTGCTCCACAGCGCCACCTATCCGCGAGGTGGAGAAGCGCGTAGCGACGAAAGCTCCCGAGGCAGTGTATGCGGACGGTATACATTTAGGCGCGAACGCAACGCAGCGGAGACTTAAGCAGGACGGCAGGCAGCGAACCCGAAAACAAATTTTTGAAACATATTTATTTATTTAATAAAATTTGTTGGAGTTTTTGTTTGTTCTTGGGCGATCATCGTGGCGGTCCGCTGCTGGCGTCCCCCCGTGGAGGGGGAGTAAATCCAGCGTAAAGCGCGGACTCCTTCGGACTGGCGATGTCGTACAGTAGTCGGATCCTGCGGTCACGGTCGGGATCGACCGAGAGCCGGCCACCGGTGAGTTCGAAACCGGTGGTGATGCTTAGTCGAGTTACGGAAGGAAAGGCCACAGCCACGAGTGGTGTTGGCCGAACGAGTGGAGTTGGCACAGCCGTAGCAGCAGCGTCGGTAGTGTCGATGGAAAAGCTCATCGAGCGCTTGGAGGACCAACTGGCCCTCCTCAGAGCACAAATGACGGAGCAAGCGGAGCAGTTCCGCAAGGATTTAGCGGAGCTGCAAGAGAGTCATCGCCATGAGGTTCAGTACCTGCGCGATGAGAATCGAAAGGAGCGGGAGATGGTCTCC
>NW_026453559.1:145000-152500 GCF_943734755.1 Anopheles moucheti
ACGGCGGGTCCCGGCAACAGACGGCAAGCCAGGTGTTCAAGGGCTTCCGGTGCTCCCAGGTTGTCTTATAGCCGAAGTTCGAACCGTGCGACACGACACGCACCCACTGGGCCAACTGTACCGCCTTACCATTTCAGCGCCCAAGGTCCCCCGCGGAAGGGGTCCGAGCACGCCATGATGCACAGTGCGCCAAACGCGTGTGTTCAAGCCTGCGACACACTCCCGGGCGTGCTGCTCGCCCAGGCGTGCCGCTGGTACGCGGGCGTCCTGTAGTTATGGAATAGTGTGTAACAAGAATTGGTAGGCACTCAAGAATGTGTGCATCGGTCGGGTTTAAACGTCCGATGCGCCATATGCGTTCAACGTGTCGGTGTTCATGTGTCCTGCAGTTCACATTCTGACGCGCATTTAGCTGCGGTCTTCATCGATCCATGAGCCGAGTGATCCCCTGCCTAGGGTTTTGGTATGTTCAACTGTCTCCTATGTTTTCGTTATGCGCTAGGTGCATCTCTCACAACTTAAGTTCCCCGGACAGCGTAACCGTGCACCTCTCGGTTCCTTCGAAGCCGTCCAGGGTGGACAAGGATGACCATTGGTCTTCCTTCCCATTGATCGACGCACGATGTGGGCGGCATCGGCGCGATCTTGCACAACTTTCGTTCTCTTGATTAGGTTCTCTCTCGCTCGAGGCCAGTGTTTAAATATGTTCTAGTGGGTCTTTACCTTCGCCCATGTGTCACACACTTTACGCGTTCGATGGCTGCCATTGGGAGTGTGCGCACAGGTACGAAGGCCACTGGCCTACGGTCGCGCACGCTCAATATCGTAGTATAGACACACCTCTCTCGCGGGTCTAATTGGCGTGCGCGGCCCCCAAAAGGTAACATAGCAGTTTGTTCTGCTGATACCGTGTTTCTCTATCTCTCTAACCAACTCACACAACAACATATATGTATTGATCGGTAATGATCCTTCCGCAGGTTCACCTACGGAAACCTTGTTACGACTTTTACTTCCTCTAAATCATCAAGTTCGGTCAACTTCGGCCATGCCAGCTGCAGCTCACGAAGGAACCGCGGAAGGTGTGCCTCCAGAGACCTCACTAAATAATCCATCGGTAGTAGCGACGGGCGGTGTGTACAAAGGGCAGGGACGTAATCAGCGCTAGCTAATGACTAGCACTTACTAGAAATTCCAGGTTCATGGGGACCGTTGCAGTCCCCAATCCCAACTAAATGAGCATTTGGGTGATTTCCCGTTCCTCTCGGAATGGGGGCGCCAATTGGCGAGAACACGCTGCTGCTCACATTGTAGCACGCGTGCAGCCCAGAACATCTAAGGGCATCACGGACCTGTTATCGCTCATTCTCACCTTGCTAAACACAAGTTGTCCCGCTAAGCAGGGCAAACGTGGCCGACGACCGCCCGTGAAGGGGCCGCCGGCCTTGACGTCAGGTGCGCCCGGAGGTGCACTGCTGACAGCGTTCTAGTTAGCTTGTTTGAGTCGCGTTCGTTATCGGAATTAACCAGACAAATCACTCCACGAACTAAGAACGGCCATGCACCACTACCCTTAAATTTGAGAAAGAGCTCTCAATCTGTCTTACCTCGATAAGTTCGGACCTGGTAAATTTTCCCGTGTTGAGTCAAATTAAGCCGCAAGCTCCACTTCGTTTTTTTTTTTTAAACAATTGCAGGTTTTATTGTTCATAAACATTATGTTCTAAAAACAATAGCGTAAACCCACGCTCTTGACGAACGACGTCGCCCGCCAGGGATTTGTCGTGCGTCATTATGAACCCTTTCGGATGTCCCTACCCAATCTCTTTATTAAATTGCTCTTTCCTTTACCCGCATATTGAAAGCGTACGCTAACTGAGTCCGCATGACTCGCTCGTATTTTAACACTTTAGGCTCTCAAGCTAGCTCGCAATCTAGCGATCGGACCATTCCGCCTCGCTGGCGGAAGCCTCCTCCGCAGCTGTCCATCGCCGACCTGCAGCTCGACGTCTTCTTTCATTCTCTCGTCTATTCCGCCGAGACCGGATTAGATCCGCCTCCGTAGGCGCGGTCCGACGACGGCGCGTTGTCGAAGGGCCCTCCCGTTGGACCCGCGCTCTCCACATTCGCTGCATAAACAGTCGCCTCTCATGGCGAACTCTGATCGTCTCAGGGGAAGGTGGTTCTCCCCTACTTCTTCGGGGAATTGGAGGAGGAGCTAGGCCTGCTCGCTCCGCCTCTACTGCCGCCCGCAGTACCTCGTCATCCCGAGCGGCCAGTGCTGCTGCGACGTCCGCAGCCAGTCGCACACGCGCCCGATCCTCCGCCCTGCCGCGAAGCCGTCTGTTGCGGGCAGACCGTTGACGCGCTGCTCGCGTTTCATTTACCCGTCTCGTGATGTCTTCTACGAAGACGTCTTCCACTTCCTCGCCGAAGAGTGCGGCCACACTTTCGAGGACCACTTCCTCGTCCTCGGCGAAAGCCGCTTCCGCTCGACCGCTGGCGAGGGCCTCCTCATCGCGCCACAGCTGTTGCAGCACGGTGGTGATGTTTTTCGCTGCCCTTTGAATGCGGTCCCACCACTCCGCACTCTCCAGCAGCTTCTCGGCCATGTTGCTGAGCTGGACCGATTCGGATGTCCCCCAGCCCAACAGCTCACGTCGGATCTCCTCGAACACGGGGCACTCGAACAAGACGTGGGCCACCGACTCGACCGACCCCACGCACCGTGGACACTCCGGAGACGAAGCGAAGCCGCAGACGTGCAGGTACTCCCGGAAGAATCCGTGTCCGGAGAGCACCTGCGAAAGGTGGAAGTCCACCTTCCCGTGCTTACGTCCCGTCCACCGGTGCAGGTCGGGAATCAGGCTGTGTGCCCACGTCTGATAGCGGCTGGCCGATGGTGTTGCCGCCGCACGGTCCCACGCGTTCTGCCACTCTATCATCGTGGCCGCTCGCTCCATTGCTCGAGCCTCCTTCCTGCTGATGCCAGGTTCAGCCGACAGCCTGCTGTGGCACCTTGCGTCCTCTTGGATAATTAGACGGTAAGGTACAAGACCGGCCATCACCACCGACACCTCATAGGACACCGAGCGGAACGAGCTCGACACCCCGCGTGCCAGCGGCTTCTGCACCTGGGCCAGTCGTCTGCGGCACCACTGCATATCGGTCGCCTTAGCCCAGATGGGCGAGGCGTACCGAATGACAGACTCCGCAACTCCTGCCAGCAATCGCCGCTTGGCCACCTGCGGGCCGCTGTGGTTTCGCATCACCGAGGTGACCGCCGCCACCGCACGGAGGGCCTTGTCCGCGGCCGCTTCCACGTGCGGTTTCCACGATAGCTTCTCATGAAGCTGGACCCCCAGATAGCGCATCGATCTCCCAGTGGTGCAGGTCACTTCACCGACGCGTACCGGAACCTCCAGTCGTCCTCGTCTCAGACTCGAAATGAGCACCGCCTCGGTCTTGTGGGGGGCGAGACTGAGATGACGTGCCTCAAGCCACCCCATCACCGCCTCAATCGCTGTCTCGGCAACCGTCGCCGACTCCTCCGGTGTGCGGCCCTCGGCCAGGATGGCGATGTCGTCAGCAAAACCGACGATGGTGGCCCCTTCAGGGAGCTGGATTCGCAGAACGCCGTCGTACATGACGTTCCACAGAGTCGGGCCAAGGATTGACCCCTGTGGAACGCCTGCCGTTACCCGACGTGACACCGGGCCGTCATGGGTGTCGTACACCAGCTCCCTGTCAGTAAAGTAGTCGCGGAGAAGGAGTTGCAGCTGCGCTGGGACCCCTTTCTCGCGCAGGGCCATCGCTATCGCCTGCCAGCTGGCAGTGTTGAAGGCGTTCTTAACATCCAACGCCACAACCAGCAGGCAGCGCCTGTCTCGCTGGTTCGTCCTGCCGAAGGACATCGCGCGCTCGCCTGCCTCCACCACCAGCTGGATCGCCTGCAGGGTGCTTCGCTGTCTCCGGAATCCGAACTGGTTCTCCGCTAGCTGAGGCGACTCCGGATCCTCGAGGTGCTCATTAAGCCTGTCGAGTGCCGTCCGCTCGAACACCTTCGCTGGGTTGTCTATCAGGCAGATCGGGCGACAGGACGACGCTTCGCCCGGTGGCTTACCTGGTTTAGGCAACAGCACCAGCTTTTGCCTCTTCCACTCGCGTGGAATGACGCCCGTGTCCAGGCAGCTCTGGAAGACCCCGACGAAGGACTCTGGATGCTTGCGGATGGCAACCGTCACCGCAGCATTTGGCACTCCATCCAGGCCAGGCGCTTTCCGCGGATGCAGCTCGCTCGCTATCGCCTGGAGCTCCGCGCAGCTGATCGGACGGACCGGAGTGTCCCCTTCCGAAGGTGCGACGTCCGGCCACTCGACCGGGGGATGCTCCGGAAACAGCTCCTCGACGATCCGCTGCAGCACCGCCGGGTCACGTTCACGCGCCGTCCAGCTGCCCCGAAACCGCAGAAGGACCTGCCGGAACCACTGTCCCGTCTCGTCCGCGGCTAGGGCCTGCAGCCACTCATCGAACTGGCGCTGCTTGCTGGCCTTAATTGCCGTCCTTAAGGCAGCACGCGCCTCCTGGTGCTCCTGCGATGCCAACTCGACAGATGTCTCGTCCAAGGCCGTGCTCTGCCTTTCCCGGGCCAACCGGCAGCGCTCGGTCAGCTCCTCAATGGCCGGAGTCCACCAGTACACATTCGCGCTCTTTCTCTGCTGAGAGTGGCCGATCCTTGCCATGGTGGCATCGCAGGCCTCTGCGAGCACCATCCCCAGGCTTGCCGCATCGGTCACCCGATCGGCAAAACGGGTCGCCTCGAGTGCCATTTCGAAAGTACGGGGGCAAAACTGGCGAGTTCGCCAGCGAACACCCGCCTCCCGTACTCCGACGCCTTCCAGCCGCTGGATGCCCCGTCCGGGCCGCTGGCCAGCACGAGGCTGTTGCCCGACCGCAAACCGGATATAGCGGTGGTCGCTATAAGAGTAGCGGTCTAGCGTCCTCCAGGAGCTGATGACCTCCGCTACTCCATCCGGTCGGCAGAGCGATGGACTCGCGAAGGCGACGTCCACCCTGCTGGGCCGGGCCACACCGTTTCCCAGGAAAGTCGGCTCCGTTCCGCGGTTGAGCACCTCCAACCCGATGCTCGTTGCCGTCTGGAGGAGCGCCTCACCCTTAAGGTTGGCACGCTCGCTCCCCCAGGCCCCGTGCCACGCATTGAAGTCACCGGCCAGGACGACGTGGGGGTGACCTCTCGCCAGAACCTCCAGCCGGTCCATCTGCCGCTCGAAGTCCGGGAGCCCGACAGATGGCGGAATGTAGCAGCAGATAAAGACTATACCTGCTACATCTGCTGCCACTATGCCTGGATGCTGTACACTCCTCACCCGCTGGATGGGAAACCGTTGGCCGCTGGTGACAATCGCGGCCTTGAGTTGCTCATCAGACGCCCAATTGCCGTTGTTGGCCGGCACTGCGTATAGCTCCGTCACGAGCATAACGTCTGCTCCTTCCTCCCTCATACGCTGGAGCGCAAGATCTTGGGCGCTCCTGCTCTTGCCGATGTTGATTTGGAGCACCTCAATCATCGTCGGTCCGTATTTTTGCACAGGGCGGAGGCAATCGGGTGCGGGCCGCCACACTTTAGACATCGGACTTGGCCGATACAAGTAACCGCCTTGTGGCCTTCCGCGCCACACCGGATGCATATCTTGCTGCGGTCCTCGCCCGAGCACTGCCCGGCGAAGTGGCCACGCTCCAGGCACCGGAAGCACCGCTTCTCCGCCAGCGACGCTTTCGGGACCTCCCACACCCAGCACGAGGTGTAACCTAGGAGCAGGCGCTTCCCGGCCAGATGCTCCGCGTCCGACCGTGGCATGGTGACGCGGGCACGGTTCGTGCCATCCCGTCGCGCCCACATATCGATGGCGGCCTCAACGTGCTCCTTCCCCAGCGCCGTCAGCATTGCCTGACGCAGCTGGTCCTCATTCGCCAGGGAGTCTATGTTAGTGACCAGGACCTGGGCCATCTCAGTGCGGACGATCGCCGCTCCCTTGTCCCCGATGGCCACGCGGATGCGTTGGCATAGTTCCGCGCTATCGACGTCCCGGCTGAGCGGAAGCCGCAAAGTGTCCTTCGGCGTCCGCTTTCCGACGCCAATTTTGTCCTGTAGGCCGTCGAGCTGGGCGCTTGTACGGATGACCTTGTACATATCCAGGTAGCTGACACCCTCCGCTGGCGTCACCTCTATTGAGTCAGGCCGCTTGCGTGACTTCTTTGCCACTGCTGGCATATTACGTGGCTGCTGCTGGCTCTGCTTGTGCAACAGCTGGCCCTTCAACTGCCACTGTTGCTGGTTCTGTCCAGCCACGCGCTGTCCGTTCGTCTGCTGCGGACGATGCTGCTGTTGCTGCGGACGTTGCTGCGGCCACTGCTGCTGTTGCTGCTGAGCCGACTGTTGGCGTGGCGGCTTACGGCGCACCACCTCGGCCCAGGAGCCGCCTTCCTGGTCCGGAGACGGCACCACCGTAGCCGTCGCCGCACCCGCTCGTAGTTGTGGCAGCTGTTGCTGCTGCTGCTGCTGCTGCTGCTGTTGTTGCTGCGACTGGGCAGTTACTAACTGCGCCAGTAGCCCAGAGACCATCTCCCGCTCCTTGCGGTTCTCCTCCCGCAAATAGAGCACCTCCTGCCGATGGCTCTCCTGCAGCGCCGCTAAATCCTTGCGGAACTGCTCCGCTTGCTCCGCTAGCTGGACTCTAAGGAGGGCCAATTGGTCCTCCAATCGCTCAATCAGCCGCTCCATCGCTGCTGCTGGGACCGTGCCGGAACTACTTGCACGAGCAGCACCACTCGTGGCTGTGGTCTGCCCTTCCGCCAGCTTGGTCAGCATGACCAACGGTTTCGTACCCACCGGAGGTCTGGTGTCGGTTGATCCCGACCTCGAACGCAGGAGTCGACTAGTAGACATGGCCAGCAATCCGCTCTTTAAGCTGGGTTTACTCCCCCTCTAGGAGGGACGCCAGCAGCGGACAGCAAAGCCAAGCGCCGTATGACCACCCCTTTTGTTTCTGGATGGTGGGTTGGCAGGCAGGAGTGGTCAAGGTGATGTTTTTCGGCTCGTGGCAGCCTTTACGCTTTAATTGGAGTGTTTTCCGATTTTTTCCACGTGTTTTAACCGAAAAACCGGAATTCGAGCAGTTTCGAGCTCGATCGAAACTGGCCGATTCGAGCAGATTTTGAGCTGCCAATAACCCCCCACAGCTTCCCAGAATTTTCTGCGTCCTTTTTTACTTTCGAGCAGTTTCTCGAGCAGTAACCGTCGATTTGAAAATTGTTCACTGGGAACTGCTCGCTCGACAAAATTCGTCAACTGGGTCACCCGGGTGTCACCAAAAATGTCAGAAAATTTTTTTCGCGATTTTCACCGATTTTTTGCTTAGATCTTATGAGACGCGTAAAAACTATCACAGCGGTGAAAACCGCACGCAAATCCGCTGAAAA
>NW_026453559.1:155000-162500 GCF_943734755.1 Anopheles moucheti
TAGGGCAATTTACGGGCTTTTTGGTGCGACTTATGGGCTTGATAGGGTAATTTACGGGCTTGTTGGTGCGACTTATGGGCCTGATAGTGCGACTAACGGGCTTGATAGGGCAATTTACGGGCTTTTTGGTGCGACTTACGGGCCTGATAGTGCGACTTAAGGGCCTGATAGTGCGACTAACGGGCTTTGATAGTGCGACCAACGGGCTTGATAGTGCGACCTATGGGCTTGATAGTGCGACTAACGGGCTTGATAGTGCGACTTATGGGCTTGATAGTGCGACTTATGGGCTTGATAGTGCGACTTACGGGCTTGCTTTTCCATGTTTTTCGCATCGAGCTTCGGTTCGTTTCGAATAATTTTGTCCATGTTTTTCGTTTGCTACGAGAGGTTCGGTTCGTTTTCAGTTATCCCTGTGTTCATGGTTTTCGTGAGCTTCGATAGGTTTGGTCCGTGTTTTTGAGTACTCTTGTCCATGATTTTCGTGTGCTTCTTGAGGTTTGGTCCGATTTTCAGTACTCTTGTCCATGCTTTCACATGCTCTGATAGGTAGGTTCGTTCTCAGTTATCCCTGTGTTCATGGTTTTCGTGTGCTTCGAGAGGTTTGGTCCGTGTTTTTGAGTACTCTTGTCCATGATTTTCGTGTGCTTCTAGAGGTTTGGTCCGATTTTCAGTACTCTTGTCCATGCTTTCACATGCTCTGATAGGTAGGTTCGTTCTCAGTTATCCCTGTGTTCATGGTTTTCGTGTGCTTCCATAGGTTTGGTCCGTGTTTTTGAGTACTCTTGTCCATGATTTTCGTGTGCTTCTAGAGGTTTGGTCCGATTTTCAGTACTCTTGTCCATGCTTTCACATGCTCTGATAGGTAGGTTCGTTCTCAGTTATCCCTGTGTTCATGGTTTTCGTGTGCTTCCATAGGTTTGGTCCGTGTTTTTGAGTACTCTTGTCCATGATTTTCGTGTGCTTCTAGAGGTTTGGTCCGATTTTCAGTACTCTTGTCCATGCTTTCACATGCTCTGATAGGTAGGTTCGTTCTCAGTTATCCCTGTGTTCATGGTTTTCGTGTGCTTCGATTCGTTCACTCTATTACTCTTGTCTTTGGTTTTCGTTTGCTTCGATTCGTTCACTCCATTACTCTTGTCTGTGGTTTTCGTTTGCTTCGATTCGTTCACTCCATTACTCTTGTCTGTGGTTTTCGTTTGCTTCGATTCGTTCAGTCCATTACCCTTGTTTGCGGTTTTCGTTTGCTTCGATTCGTTCAGTCCATTACTCTTGTATGTGATTTTCGTTTGCTTCGAGTCGTTCAGTCCATTACCCTTGTCTATGATTTTCGTTTGCTTCGAGTCGTTCAGTCCAATACTTACCTTTGTCTATGATTTTCGCTCTAGCCCAGTCGCCCTGCGCTCTGGAAATCACATTCCAACTCTATCACCGATAGTGCTCACACCTTGGAAACCACATTTCACCCGGGGAACCTTAGGGTGGATTTTGAGCCTTTCGGGATTGCGAAACCATCATTTAACACTCTAAACTTAATTTCCGCAATCCCAGACGCACTTTCCATATGGTCTCCAAAAATGCGTGTGAGCTGACCTGGTCCCTTATAATAGGCAATGAACACGATTTTGGCAAAATATTTTTTTCAAAATTTTTTGACTCACCGGGTAAAATCGAATTTACTTGGGAAAAATGTTCTAGCAGGGGCCCTCCCATACAAATTTTTTTCTTCTCAAAAATGATTTTCGTTTCACTTTTCATACTCAGGGGAGTCTAAAATTGATGTTTTGAGTCACCATGAAAAAAAAATTTTTTTTGACCCGAGCTTGTGTCGCGACCCAAAAATCGACTCACTTGGGAAAAATGTTCTAGCAGGGGCCCTCCCATACAAATTTTTTTCTTCTCAAAAATGATTTTCGTTTCACTTTTCATACTCAGGGGAGTCTAAAATTGATGTTTTGAGTCACCGAGAAAAAAAAATTTTTTTGACCCGAGCTTGTGTCGGCGACCCAAAAATCGACGCACTTGGGAAATATGTTCTAGCAGGGGCCCTCCCATACAAAAATTTTTTCTTCTCAAAAATGATTTTCGTTTCACTTTTCATACTCAGGGGAGTCTAAAATTGATGTTTTGAGTCACCGTGAAAAAAAAATTTTTTTGACCCGAGCTTGTGTCGGCGACCCAAAATCGACGCACTTGGGAAAAATGTTCTAGCAGGGGCCCTCCCATACAAAAATTTTTTCTTCTCAAAAATGATTTTCGTTTCACTTTTCATACTCAGGGGAGTCTAAAATTGATGTTTTGAGTCACCGAGAAAAAAAAATTTTTTTGACCCGAGCTTGTGTCGGCGACCCAAAAATCGACGCACTTGGGAAATATGTTCTAGCAGGGGCCCTCCCATACAAAAATTTTTTCTTCTCAAAAATGATTTTCGTTTCACTTTTCATACTCAGGGGAGTCTAAAATTGATGTTTTGAGTCACCGTGAAAAAAAAAATTTTTTGACCCGAGCTTGTGTCGGCGACCCAAAATCGACGCACTTGGGAAAAATGTTCTAGCAGGGGCCCTCCCATACAAAAATTTTTTCTTCTCAAAAATGATTTTCGTTTCACTTTTCATACTCAGGGGAGTCTAAAATTGATGTTTTGAGTCACCGTGAAAAAAAAATTTTTTTGACCCGAGCTTGTGTCGGCGACCCAAAATCGACGCACTTGGGAAATATGTTCTAGCAGGGGCCCTCCCATACAAAAATTTTTTCTTCTCAAAAATGATTTTCGTTTCACTTTTCATACTCAGGGGAGTCTAAAATTGATGTTTTGAGTCACGGTGAAAAAAAAAATTTTTTGACCCGAGCTTGTGTCGGTGACCCAAAATCGACGCACTTGGGAAAAATGTTCTAGCAGGGGCCCTCCCATACAAAATTTTTTTCTTCTCAAAAATGATTTTCGTTTCACTTTTCATACTCAGGGGAGTCTAAAATTGATGTTTTGAGTCACCGTGAAAAAAAAAATTTTTTGACCCGAGCTTGTGTCGGCGACCCAAAATCGACGCACTTGGGAAAAATGTTCTAGCAGGGGCCCTCCCATACAAAATTTTTTTCTTCTCAAAAATGATTTTCGTTTCACTTTTCATACTCAGGGGAGTCTAAAATTGATGTTTTGAGTCACCGAGAAAAAAAAATTTTTTTGACCCGAGCTTGTGTCGGCGACCCAAAAATCGACGCACTTGGGAAAAATGTTCTAGCAGGGGCCCTCCCATACAAAAATTTTTTCTTCTCAAAAATGATTTTCGTTTCACTTTTCATACTCAGGGGAGTCTAAAATTGATGTTTTGAGTCACCGTGAAAAAAAAATTTTTTTGACCCGAGCTTGTGTCGGCGACCCAAAATCGACGCACTTGGGAAAAATGTTCTAGCAGGGGCCCTCCCATACAAAAATTTTTTCTTCTCAAAAATGATTTTCGTTTCACTTTTCATACTCAGGGGAGTCTAAAATTGATGTTTTGAGTCACCGAGAAAAAAAAATTTTTTTGACCCGAGCTTGTGTCGGCGACCCAAAATCGACGCACTTGGGAAAAATGTTCTAGCAGGGGCCCTCCCATACAAAAATTTTTTCTTCTCAAAAATGATTTTCGTTTCACTTTTCATACTCAGGGGAGTCTAAAATTGATGTTTTGAGTCACCGTGAAAAAAAAATTTTTTTGACCCGAGCTTGTGTCGGCGACCCAAAATCGACGCACTTGGGAAAAATGTTCTAGCAGGGGCCCTCCCATACAAAAATTTTTTCTTCTCAAAAATGATTTTCGTTTCACTTTTCATACTCAGGGGAGTCTAAAATTGATGTTTTGAGTCACGGTGAAAAAAAAAATTTTTTGACCCGAGCTTGTGTCGGTGACCCAAAATCGACGCACTTGGGAAAAATGTTCTAGCAGGGGCCCTCCCATACAAAATTTTTTTCTTCTCAAAAATGATTTTCGTTTCACTTTTCATACTCAGGGGAGTCTAAAATTGATGTTTTGAGTCACCGTGAAAAAAAAAATTTTTTGACCCGAGCTTGTGTCGGCGACCCAAAATCGACGCACTTGGGAAAAATGTTCTAGCAGGGGCCCTCCCATACAAAAATTTTTTCTTCTCAAAAATGATTTTCGTTTCACTTTTCATACTCAGGGGAGTCTAATATTGAAGTTTTGAGTCACCGTGAAAAAAATTTTTTTTTGACTCACTGGGTAAAATGGTCGCACTTGGGAAAAATGTTCTAGCAGGGGCCCTCCCATACAAAAAATTTTTATTTCTCAAATCGATCCGTGGTTTCACTTTTCATACTCTAGGGCCCATTTGCTTCAACTTTGGAAAAAATTTTCGATGATGAAAAATTTTCACCTTCGACGTCCATCGACCACTCGACCCGAACTTGGTACTTTTGTATGGAGGTACCCGAGTGGTGACTTTTTCATACAAAAATTTTTATTTCTCAAATCGATCCGTGGTTTCACTTTTCATACTCTAGGGCCCATTTGCTTCAACTTTGGAAAAAATTTTCGATGATGAAAAATTTTCACCTTCGACGTCCATCGACCACTCGACCCGAACTTGGTACTTTTGTATGGAGGTACCCGAGTGGTGACTTTTTCATACAAAAATTTTTTTGCGAATACGTGTTCGTTCGCGATCATTAAGGCCATGAACCGCAAGTCCGCTGCGATAGAAATAGTGCATTGTAGTTACTCGACGAGAAAAAAAATCGGGACTTAGAAAAATTTTTGAAAGTCAAATCGTATTGACTTCCAACAACACCTGATAATAAACACACATTGCCTGTTGCACCACAGTTCGCATTTGACTTAACAAATCGCCTGTTGGTACGCACATCACCATCGACTTTACCAATCGCGTTTCGCACCGCTAATCCCACTTGGCGTGGAGCCACGCACATAATGTTGCGAGGAGAGTATTAATCGGGACTTAGCGTTTTAAGCTCGCGAACACTCCACTATGGGAGTGCACGCAAGCACCAACTGTACACACACAACACAACAATCACTCTCGCGAACACTCCATTCCCAAAGTGAACGCGAGCACCAGCAAGCATGGGTCGCCTGAGAGGATCGATGCGAACGCATCTCTACAACTCGCAGCTCCCAGCCTGTAGTCCCGTCGTTTGCGGGCGGTCGAAGGTGTCGAAACTAGTTGTATCCACGGTCGACGGAAACACAGCCACCAGGGTTCCCTGTGGTAAGGTACTTCCACGTGCAGCGTGCTCCCGCCCGTTGCGGCTCAGTCTAGTGCTATAGCGGGGATGAGACGTCAGTGTGCGCGGGGCAGCACCGACGGATCTCGGAGGGTTGTTAAGCCCGCTAGCTTCCGATCACCTAATGGGTTTGAGAAGCGCTATCAGCTCGGATTGGATACGACCTTAGAGGCGTTCAGGCATAATCCAGCGGACGTAGCGTCATACCAAAGTCCGGTCGAACTAGTATTGAGCCAGTGGTCCGTACCTGTGGTTCCTCTCGTACTGCACAGGAATTCCGTTAAGATAGCGGCAAACAGCACACACCAGTAGGGTAAAACTAACCTGTCTCACGACGGTCTAAACCCAGCTCACGTTCCCTTGAAAGGGTGAACAATCCTACGCTTGGTGAATTTTGCTTCACAATGATAGGAAGAGCCGACATCGAAGGATCAAAAAGCCACGTCGCTATGAACGCTTGGCGGCCACAAGCCAGTTATCCCTGTGTGTGACAGCTGTCATAGCAGTGCTCGGACGTGCCTCTGTGTCGCTCCGGTTAAAAGCGGAAAATTCGGGTGTAAAACTTTGCGAAAAGGGCCAAAAAGTGTTTTAATCAGTGTCTTTTAGTGCCTTCTACCCCTGAATGGTGAAATATTAACGAAACAGGACGATGCTCGCCTGATAAAAGCGAAAGAAATCTCTCCCATACATTTTGTATGGGAACAGACCAGTGCTGTTTATACGCGAAATAGGCGATTAAAACATTAAGTGGAACGTTAATTCAGTAGTGGCGTCACTGAAGAACATTATTCCGGTCGGTGGCAGTGCAGAAAACGCCAAAAAACTATAAAATAAGTTCGTGTAAAAATAGCGGCAGAGCGGCGTCAGGTGGATCGTCGCGTGTGGGTGTGCGCTCGAGCGACGCGTTGTGACAGCTCAGAGCTTCTGCTCCACAGCGCCACCTATCCGCGAGGTGGAGAAGCGCGTAGCGACGAAAGCTCCCGAGGCAGTGTATGCGGACGGTATACATTTAGGCGCGAACGCAACGCAGCGGAGACTTAAGCAGGACGGCAGGCAGCGAACCCGAAAACAAATTTTTGAAACATATTTATTTATTTAATAAAATTTGTTGGAGTTTTTGTTTGTTCTTGGGCGATCATCGTGGCGGTCCGCTGCTGGCGTCCCCCCGTGGAGGGGGAGTAAATCCAGCGTAAAGCGCGGACTCCTTCGGACTGGCGATGTCGTACAGTAGTCGGATCCTGCGGTCACGGTCGGGATCGACCGAGAGCCGGCCACCGGTGAGTTCGAAACCGGTGGTGATGCTTAGTCGAGTTACGGAAGGAAAGGCCACAGCCACGAGTGGTGTTGGCCGAACGAGTGGAGTTGGCACAGCCGTAGCAGCAGCGTCGGTAGTGTCGATGGAAAAGCTCATCGAGCGCTTGGAGGACCAACTGGCCCTCCTCAGAGCACAAATGACGGAGCAAGCGGAGCAGTTCCGCAAGGATTTAGCGGAGCTGCAAGAGAGTCATCGCCATGAGGTTCAGTACCTGCGCGATGAGAATCGAAAGGAGCGGGAGATGGTCTCCGGGCTCTTGACGCAGTTGGTGGCTGCGCAGTCGCAGCTGCAACAACAACAGCAGCAGCAGCAGCAGGCAGTGGGTGCGGTGACGGCTACGGTGGTGCCGTCTCCGGACCAGGAAGGCGGCTCCTGGGCCGAGGTGGTGCGCCGTAAGTCGGCACGCCAGCAGCCAGCCCAGCAGCAACAGCAGCAGCGTCCGCAGCAGGTGCAGCCGCGGACGAATCAGCCAGTGAACCAGCCAGGGAACCAGCAAGGTAACCGAGTGGCTGGACAGCATCAGCAGCAGTGGCAGCTGAAAGGCCAACTGTTAAACAACAGGAGCCCGGTGAAGAAGCCACGAAAGCGGCCTGATGTGATTGAGGTGAGGCCAACTCAGGGTGTGAGTTACTCTGATATTTATAGATTGGTGCGTACGAACGAGCAACTGGCCGAAGTACAACGGCAAATTGGTGTCGGGAAGCGGACGCCAAATGATACGTTGAAGCTGCCGCTAAGCCGCGACGTGGACAGTGAAGAACTGTGCCAACGGATTCGCGTGGCCATTGGCGAATTGGGAGAAGCATCCGTCCGCACGGAAATGTCACAAGTGTTGGTGACCAACATAGACTGCTTGGCGGACGAGCAACAGCTGCGTCGGGCGATGCTGACGGAGCTCGGCAAGGAGTTCATGATGGCAACTATCGACATGTGGGAGCGGCGT
>NW_026453559.1:167500-172500 GCF_943734755.1 Anopheles moucheti
GTGTTTAAATATGTTCTAGTGGGTCTTTACCTTCGCCCATGTGTCACACACTTTACGCGTTCGATGGCTGCCATTGGGAGTGTGCGCACAGGTACGAAGGCCACTGGCCTACGGTCGCGCACGCTCAATATCGTAGTATAGACACACCTCTCTCGCGGGTCTAATTGGCGTGCGCGGCCCCCAAAAGGTAACATAGCAGTTTGTTCTGCTGATACCGTGTTTCTCTATCTCTCTAACCAACTCACACAACAACATATATGTATTGATCGGTAATGATCCTTCCGCAGGTTCACCTACGGAAACCTTGTTACGACTTTTACTTCCTCTAAATCATCAAGTTCGGTCAACTTCGGCCATGCCAGCTGCAGCTCACGAAGGAACCGCGGAAGGTGTGCCTCCAGAGACCTCACTAAATAATCCATCGGTAGTAGCGACGGGCGGTGTGTACAAAGGGCAGGGACGTAATCAGCGCTAGCTAATGACTAGCACTTACTAGAAATTCCAGGTTCATGGGGACCGTTGCAGTCCCCAATCCCAACTAAATGAGCATTTGGGTGATTTCCCGTTCCTCTCGGAATGGGGGCGCCAATTGGCGAGAACACGCTGCTGCTCACATTGTAGCACGCGTGCAGCCCAGAACATCTAAGGGCATCACGGACCTGTTATCGCTCATTCTCACCTTGCTAAACACAAGTTGTCCCGCTAAGCAGGGCAAACGTGGCCGACGACCGCCCGTGAAGGGGCCGCCGGCCTTGACGTCAGGTGCGCCCGGAGGTGCACTGCTGACAGCGTTCTAGTTAGCTTGTTTGAGTCGCGTTCGTTATCGGAATTAACCAGACAAATCACTCCACGAACTAAGAACGGCCATGCACCACTACCCTTAAATTTGAGAAAGAGCTCTCAATCTGTCTTACCTCGATAAGTTCGGACCTGGTAAATTTTCCCGTGTTGAGTCAAATTAAGCCGCAAGCTCCACTTCGTTTTTTTTTTTTAAACAATTGCAGGTTTTATTGTTCATAAACATTATGTTCTAAAAACAATAGCGTAAACCCACGCTCTTGACGAACGACGTCGCCCGCCAGGGATTTGTCGTGCGTCATTATGAACCCTTTCGGATGTCCCTACCCAATCTCTTTATTAAATTGCTCTTTCCTTTACCCGCATATTGAAAGCGTACGCTAACTGAGTCCGCATGACTCGCTCGTATTTTAACACTTTAGGCTCTCAAGCTAGCTCGCAATCTAGCGATCGGACCATTCCGCCTCGCTGGCGGAAGCCTCCTCCGCAGCTGTCCATCGCCGACCTGCAGCTCGACGTCTTCTTTCATTCTCTCGTCTATTCCGCCGAGACCGGATTAGATCCGCCTCCGTAGGCGCGGTCCGACGACGGCGCGTTGTCGAAGGGCCCTCCCGTTGGACCCGCGCTCTCCACATTCGCTGCATAAACAGTCGCCTCTCATGGCGAACTCTGATCGTCTCAGGGGAAGGTGGTTCTCCCCTACTTCTTCGGGGAATTGGAGGAGGAGCTAGGCCTGCTCGCTCCGCCTCTACTGCCGCCCGCAGTACCTCGTCATCCCGAGCGGCCAGTGCTGCTGCGACGTCCGCAGCCAGTCGCACACGCGCCCGATCCTCCGCCCTGCCGCGAAGCCGTCTGTTGCGGGCAGACCGTTGACGCGCTGCTCGCGTTTCATTTACCCGTCTCGTGATGTCTTCTACGAAGACGTCTTCCACTTCCTCGCCGAAGAGTGCGGCCACACTTTCGAGGACCACTTCCTCGTCCTCGGCGAAAGCCGCTTCCGCTCGACCGCTGGCGAGGGCCTCCTCATCGCGCCACAGCTGTTGCAGCACGGTGGTGATGTTTTTCGCTGCCCTTTGAATGCGGTCCCACCACTCCGCACTCTCCAGCAGCTTCTCGGCCATGTTGCTGAGCTGGACCGATTCGGATGTCCCCCAGCCCAACAGCTCACGTCGGATCTCCTCGAACACGGGGCACTCGAACAAGACGTGGGCCACCGACTCGACCGACCCCACGCACCGTGGACACTCCGGAGACGAAGCGAAGCCGCAGACGTGCAGGTACTCCCGGAAGAATCCGTGTCCGGAGAGCACCTGCGAAAGGTGGAAGTCCACCTTCCCGTGCTTACGTCCCGTCCACCGGTGCAGGTCGGGAATCAGGCTGTGTGCCCACGTCTGATAGCGGCTGGCCGATGGTGTTGCCGCCGCACGGTCCCACGCGTTCTGCCACTCTATCATCGTGGCCGCTCGCTCCATTGCTCGAGCCTCCTTCCTGCTGATGCCAGGTTCAGCCGACAGCCTGCTGTGGCACCTTGCGTCCTCTTGGATAATTAGACGGTAAGGTACAAGACCGGCCATCACCACCGACACCTCATAGGACACCGAGCGGAACGAGCTCGACACCCCGCGTGCCAGCGGCTTCTGCACCTGGGCCAGTCGTCTGCGGCACCACTGCATATCGGTCGCCTTAGCCCAGATGGGCGAGGCGTACCGAATGACAGACTCCGCAACTCCTGCCAGCAATCGCCGCTTGGCCACCTGCGGGCCGCTGTGGTTTCGCATCACCGAGGTGACCGCCGCCACCGCACGGAGGGCCTTGTCCGCGGCCGCTTCCACGTGCGGTTTCCACGATAGCTTCTCATGAAGCTGGACCCCCAGATAGCGCATCGATCTCCCAGTGGTGCAGGTCACTTCACCGACGCGTACCGGAACCTCCAGTCGTCCTCGTCTCAGACTCGAAATGAGCACCGCCTCGGTCTTGTGGGGGGCGAGACTGAGATGACGTGCCTCAAGCCACCCCATCACCGCCTCAATCGCTGTCTCGGCAACCGTCGCCGACTCCTCCGGTGTGCGGCCCTCGGCCAGGATGGCGATGTCGTCAGCAAAACCGACGATGGTGGCCCCTTCAGGGAGCTGGATTCGCAGAACGCCGTCGTACATGACGTTCCACAGAGTCGGGCCAAGGATTGACCCCTGTGGAACGCCTGCCGTTACCCGACGTGACACCGGGCCGTCATGGGTGTCGTACACCAGCTCCCTGTCAGTAAAGTAGTCGCGGAGAAGGAGTTGCAGCTGCGCTGGGACCCCTTTCTCGCGCAGGGCCATCGCTATCGCCTGCCAGCTGGCAGTGTTGAAGGCGTTCTTAACATCCAACGCCACAACCAGCAGGCAGCGCCTGTCTCGCTGGTTCGTCCTGCCGAAGGACATCGCGCGCTCGCCTGCCTCCACCACCAGCTGGATCGCCTGCAGGGTGCTTCGCTGTCTCCGGAATCCGAACTGGTTCTCCGCTAGCTGAGGCGACTCCGGATCCTCGAGGTGCTCATTAAGCCTGTCGAGTGCCGTCCGCTCGAACACCTTCGCTGGGTTGTCTATCAGGCAGATCGGGCGACAGGACGACGCTTCGCCCGGTGGCTTACCTGGTTTAGGCAACAGCACCAGCTTTTGCCTCTTCCACTCGCGTGGAATGACGCCCGTGTCCAGGCAGCTCTGGAAGACCCCGACGAAGGACTCTGGATGCTTGCGGATGGCAACCGTCACCGCAGCATTTGGCACTCCATCCAGGCCAGGCGCTTTCCGCGGATGCAGCTCGCTCGCTATCGCCTGGAGCTCCGCGCAGCTGATCGGACGGACCGGAGTGTCCCCTTCCGAAGGTGCGACGTCCGGCCACTCGACCGGGGGATGCTCCGGAAACAGCTCCTCGACGATCCGCTGCAGCACCGCCGGGTCACGTTCACGCGCCGTCCAGCTGCCCCGAAACCGCAGAAGGACCTGCCGGAACCACTGTCCCGTCTCGTCCGCGGCTAGGGCCTGCAGCCACTCATCGAACTGGCGCTGCTTGCTGGCCTTAATTGCCGTCCTTAAGGCAGCACGCGCCTCCTGGTGCTCCTGCGATGCCAACTCGACAGATGTCTCGTCCAAGGCCGTGCTCTGCCTTTCCCGGGCCAACCGGCAGCGCTCGGTCAGCTCCTCAATGGCCGGAGTCCACCAGTACACATTCGCGCTCTTTCTCTGCTGAGAGTGGCCGATCCTTGCCATGGTGGCATCGCAGGCCTCTGCGAGCACCATCCCCAGGCTTGCCGCATCGGTCACCCGATCGGCAAAACGGGTCGCCTCGAGTGCCATTTCGAAAGTACGGGGGCAAAACTGGCGAGTTCGCCAGCGAACACCCGCCTCCCGTACTCCGACGCCTTCCAGCCGCTGGATGCCCCGTCCGGGCCGCTGGCCAGCACGAGGCTGTTGCCCGACCGCAAACCGGATATAGCGGTGGTCGCTATAAGAGTAGCGGTCTAGCGTCCTCCAGGAGCTGATGACCTCCGCTACTCCATCCGGTCGGCAGAGCGATGGACTCGCGAAGGCGACGTCCACCCTGCTGGGCCGGGCCACACCGTTTCCCAGGAAAGTCGGCTCCGTTCCGCGGTTGAGCACCTCCAACCCGATGCTCGTTGCCGTCTGGAGGAGCGCCTCACCCTTAAGGTTGGCACGCTCGCTCCCCCAGGCCCCGTGCCACGCATTGAAGTCACCGGCCAGGACGACGTGGGGGTGACCTCTCGCCAGAACCTCCAGCCGGTCCATCTGCCGCTCGAAGTCCGGGAGCCCGACAGATGGCGGAATGTAGCAGCAGATAAAGACTATACCTGCTACATCTGCTGCCACTATGCCTGGATGCTGTACACTCCTCACCCGCTGGATGGGAAACCGTTGGCCGCTGGTGACAATCGCGGCCTTGAGTTGCTCATCAGACGCCCAATTGCCGTTGTTGGCCGGCACTGCGTATAGCTCCGTCACGAGCATAACGTCTGCTCCTTCCTCCCTCATACGCTGGAGCGCAAGATCTTGGGCGCTCCTGCTCTTGCCGATGTTGATTTGGAGCACCTCAATCATCGTCGGTCCGTATTTTTGCACAGGGCGGAGGCAATCGGGTGCGGGCCGCCACACTTTAGACATCGGACTTGGCCGATACAAGTAACCGCCTTGTGGCCTTCCGCG
>NW_026453559.1:177500-180000 GCF_943734755.1 Anopheles moucheti
ACATGCTCTGATAGGTAGGTTCGTTCTCAGTTATCCCTGTGTTCATGGTTTTCGTGTGCTTCCATAGGTTTGGTCCGTGTTTTTGAGTACTCTTGTCCATGATTTTCGTGTGCTTCTAGAGGTTTGGTCCGATTTTCAGTACTCTTGTCCATGCTTTCACATGCTCTGATAGGTAGGTTCGTTCTCAGTTATCCCTGTGTTCATGGTTTTCGTGTGCTTCCATAGGTTTGGTCCGTGTTTTTGAGTACTCTTGTCCATGATTTTCGTGTGCTTCTAGAGGTTTGGTCCGATTTTCAGTACTCTTGTCCATGCTTTCACATGCTCTGATAGGTAGGTTCGTTCTCAGTTATCCCTGTGTTCATGGTTTTCGTGTGCTTCGATTCGTTCACTCTATTACTCTTGTCTTTGGTTTTCGTTTGCTTCGATTCGTTCACTCCATTACTCTTGTCTGTGGTTTTCGTTTGCTTCGATTCGTTCACTCCATTACTCTTGTCTGTGGTTTTCGTTTGCTTCGATTCGTTCAGTCCATTACCCTTGTTTGCGGTTTTCGTTTGCTTCGATTCGTTCAGTCCATTACTCTTGTATGTGATTTTCGTTTGCTTCGAGTCGTTCAGTCCATTACCCTTGTCTATGATTTTCGTTTGCTTCGAGTCGTTCAGTCCAATACTTACCTTTGTCTATGATTTTCGCTCTAGCCCAGTCGCCCTGCGCTCTGGAAATCACATTCCAACTCTATCACCGATAGTGCTCACACCTTGGAAACCACATTTCACCCGGGGAACCTTAGGGTGGATTTTGAGCCTTTCGGGATTGCGAAACCATCATTTAACACTCTAAACTTAATTTCCGCAATCCCAGACGCACTTTCCATATGGTCTCCAAAAATGCGTGTGAGCTGACCTGGTCCCTTATAATAGGCAATGAACACGATTTTGGCAAAATATTTTTTTCAAAATTTTTTGACTCACCGGGTAAAATCGAATTTACTTGGGAAAAATGTTCTAGCAGGGGCCCTCCCATACAAATTTTTTTCTTCTCAAAAATGATTTTCGTTTCACTTTTCATACTCAGGGGAGTCTAAAATTGATGTTTTGAGTCACCATGAAAAAAAAATTTTTTTTGACCCGAGCTTGTGTCGCGACCCAAAAATCGACTCACTTGGGAAAAATGTTCTAGCAGGGGCCCTCCCATACAAATTTTTTTCTTCTCAAAAATGATTTTCGTTTCACTTTTCATACTCAGGGGAGTCTAAAATTGATGTTTTGAGTCACCGAGAAAAAAAAATTTTTTTGACCCGAGCTTGTGTCGGCGACCCAAAAATCGACGCACTTGGGAAATATGTTCTAGCAGGGGCCCTCCCATACAAAAATTTTTTCTTCTCAAAAATGATTTTCGTTTCACTTTTCATACTCAGGGGAGTCTAAAATTGATGTTTTGAGTCACCGTGAAAAAAAAATTTTTTTGACCCGAGCTTGTGTCGGCGACCCAAAATCGACGCACTTGGGAAAAATGTTCTAGCAGGGGCCCTCCCATACAAAAATTTTTTCTTCTCAAAAATGATTTTCGTTTCACTTTTCATACTCAGGGGAGTCTAAAATTGATGTTTTGAGTCACCGAGAAAAAAAAATTTTTTTGACCCGAGCTTGTGTCGGCGACCCAAAAATCGACGCACTTGGGAAATATGTTCTAGCAGGGGCCCTCCCATACAAAAATTTTTTCTTCTCAAAAATGATTTTCGTTTCACTTTTCATACTCAGGGGAGTCTAAAATTGATGTTTTGAGTCACCGTGAAAAAAAAAATTTTTTGACCCGAGCTTGTGTCGGCGACCCAAAATCGACGCACTTGGGAAAAATGTTCTAGCAGGGGCCCTCCCATACAAAAATTTTTTCTTCTCAAAAATGATTTTCGTTTCACTTTTCATACTCAGGGGAGTCTAAAATTGATGTTTTGAGTCACCGTGAAAAAAAAATTTTTTTGACCCGAGCTTGTGTCGGCGACCCAAAATCGACGCACTTGGGAAATATGTTCTAGCAGGGGCCCTCCCATACAAAAATTTTTTCTTCTCAAAAATGATTTTCGTTTCACTTTTCATACTCAGGGGAGTCTAAAATTGATGTTTTGAGTCACGGTGAAAAAAAAAATTTTTTGACCCGAGCTTGTGTCGGTGACCCAAAATCGACGCACTTGGGAAAAATGTTCTAGCAGGGGCCCTCCCATACAAAATTTTTTTCTTCTCAAAAATGATTTTCGTTTCACTTTTCATACTCAGGGGAGTCTAAAATTGATGTTTTGAGTCACCGTGAAAAAAAAAATTTTTTGACCCGAGCTTGTGTCGGCGACCCAAAATCGACGCACTTGGGAAAAATGTTCTAGCAGGGGCCCTCCCATACAAAATTTTTTTCTTCTCAAAAATGATTTTCGTTTCACTTTTCATACTCAGGGGAGTCTAAAATTGATGTTTTGAGTCACCGAGAAAAAAAAATTTTTTTGACCCGAGCT
>NW_026453559.1:190000-192500 GCF_943734755.1 Anopheles moucheti
TGATAGGGCAATTTACGGGCTTTTTGGTGCGACTTATGGGCTTGATAGGGTAATTTACGGGCTTGTTGGTGCGACTTATGGGCCTGATAGTGCGACTAACGGGCTTGATAGGGCAATTTACGGGCTTTTTGGTGCGACTTACGGGCCTGATAGTGCGACTTAAGGGCCTGATAGTGCGACTAACGGGCTTTGATAGTGCGACCAACGGGCTTGATAGTGCGACCTATGGGCTTGATAGTGCGACTAACGGGCTTGATAGTGCGACTTATGGGCTTGATAGTGCGACTTATGGGCTTGATAGTGCGACTTACGGGCTTGCTTTTCCATGTTTTTCGCATCGAGCTTCGGTTCGTTTCGAATAATTTTGTCCATGTTTTTCGTTTGCTACGAGAGGTTCGGTTCGTTTTCAGTTATCCCTGTGTTCATGGTTTTCGTGAGCTTCGATAGGTTTGGTCCGTGTTTTTGAGTACTCTTGTCCATGATTTTCGTGTGCTTCTTGAGGTTTGGTCCGATTTTCAGTACTCTTGTCCATGCTTTCACATGCTCTGATAGGTAGGTTCGTTCTCAGTTATCCCTGTGTTCATGGTTTTCGTGTGCTTCGAGAGGTTTGGTCCGTGTTTTTGAGTACTCTTGTCCATGATTTTCGTGTGCTTCTAGAGGTTTGGTCCGATTTTCAGTACTCTTGTCCATGCTTTCACATGCTCTGATAGGTAGGTTCGTTCTCAGTTATCCCTGTGTTCATGGTTTTCGTGTGCTTCCATAGGTTTGGTCCGTGTTTTTGAGTACTCTTGTCCATGATTTTCGTGTGCTTCTAGAGGTTTGGTCCGATTTTCAGTACTCTTGTCCATGCTTTCACATGCTCTGATAGGTAGGTTCGTTCTCAGTTATCCCTGTGTTCATGGTTTTCGTGTGCTTCCATAGGTTTGGTCCGTGTTTTTGAGTACTCTTGTCCATGATTTTCGTGTGCTTCTAGAGGTTTGGTCCGATTTTCAGTACTCTTGTCCATGCTTTCACATGCTCTGATAGGTAGGTTCGTTCTCAGTTATCCCTGTGTTCATGGTTTTCGTGTGCTTCGATTCGTTCACTCTATTACTCTTGTCTGTGGTTTTTCGTTTGCTTCGATTCGTTCAGTCCATTACTCTTGTATGTGATTTTCGTTTGCTTCGATTCGTTCAGTCCATTACTCTTGTATGTGATTTTCGTTTGCTTCGATTCGTTCAGTCCATTACTCTTGTGTGTGGTTTTCGTTTGCTTCGAGTCGTTCAGTCCATTACCCTTGTCTATGATTTTCGTTTGCTTCGAGTCGTTCAGTCCAATACTTACCCTTGTCTATGATTTTCGCTCTAAGCCCAGTCGCCCTGCGCTCTGGAAATCACATTCCAACTCTATCACCGATAGCGCTCACACCTTGGAAACCACATTTCACCCGGGGAACCTTAGGGTGGATTTTGAGCCTTTCGGGATTGCGAAACCATCATTTAACACTCTAAACTTAATTTCCGCAATCCCAGACGCACTTTCCATATGGTCTCCAAAAATGCGTGTGAGCTGACCTGGTCCCTTATAATAGGCAATGAACACGATTTTGGCAAAATATTTTTTTCAAAATTTTTTGACTCACCGGGTAAAATCGAATTTACTTGGGAAAAATGTTCTAGCAGGGGCCCTCCCATACAAAATTTTTTTCTTCTCAAAAATGATTTTCGTTTCACTTTTCATACTCAGGGGAGTCTAAAATTGATGTTTTGAGTCACCGTGAAAAAAAAATTTTTTTGACCCGAGCTTGTGTCGGCGACCCAAAATCGACGCACTTGGGAAAAATGTTCTAGCAGGGGCCCTCCCATACAAAATTTTTTCTTCTCAAAAATGATTTTCGTTTCACTTTTCATACTCAGGGGAGTCTAAAATTGATGTTTTGAGTCACCGAGAAAAAAAAATTTTTTTGACCCGAGCTTGTGTCGGCGACCCAAAATCGACGCACTTGGGAAAAATGTTCTAGCAGGGGCCCTCCCATACAAAAATTTTTTCTTCTCAAAAATGATTTTCGTTTCACTTTTCATACTCAGGGGAGTCTAATATTGAAGTTTTGAGTCACCGTGAAAAAAATTTTTTTTTGACTCACTGGGTAAAATGGTCGCACTTGGGAAAAATGTTCTAGCAGGGGCCCTCCCATACAAAAAATTTTTATTTCTCAAATCGATCCGTGGTTTCACTTTTCATACTCTAGGGCCCATTTGCTTCAACTTTGGAAAAAATTTTCGATGATGAAAAATTTTCACCTTCGACGTCCATCGACCACTCGACCCGAACTTGGTACTTTTGTATGGAGGTACCCGAGTGGTGACTTTTTCATACAAAAATTTTTATTTCTCAAATCGATCCGTGGTTTCACTTTTCATACTCTAGGGCCCATTTGCTTCAACTTTGGAAAAAATTTTCGATGATGAAAAATTTTCACCTTCGACGTCCATCGACCACTCGACCCGAACTTGGTACTTTT
>NW_026453559.1:197500-205000 GCF_943734755.1 Anopheles moucheti
TGGAATAGTGTGTAACAAGAATTGGTAGGCACTCAAGAATGTGTGCATCGGTCGGGTTTAAACGTCCGATGCGCCATATGCGTTCAACGTGTCGGTGTTCATGTGTCCTGCAGTTCACATTCTGACGCGCATTTAGCTGCGGTCTTCATCGATCCATGAGCCGAGTGATCCCCTGCCTAGGGTTTTGGTATGTTCAACTGTCTCCTATGTTTTCGTTATGCGCTAGGTGCATCTCTCACAACTTAAGTTCCCCGGACAGCGTAACCGTGCACCTCTCGGTTCCTTCGAAGCCGTCCAGGGTGGACAAGGATGACCATTGGTCTTCCTTCCCATTGATCGACGCACGATGTGGGCGGCATCGGCGCGATCTTGCACAACTTTCGTTCTCTTGATTAGGTTCTCTCTCGCTCGAGGCCAGTGTTTAAATATGTTCTAGTGGGTCTTTACCTTCGCCCATGTGTCACACACTTTACGCGTTCGATGGCTGCCATTGGGAGTGTGCGCACAGGTACGAAGGCCACTGGCCTACGGTCGCGCACGCTCAATATCGTAGTATAGACACACCTCTCTCGCGGGTCTAATTGGCGTGCGCGGCCCCCAAAAGGTAACATAGCAGTTTGTTCTGCTGATACCGTGTTTCTCTATCTCTCTAACCAACTCACACAACAACATATATGTATTGATCGGTAATGATCCTTCCGCAGGTTCACCTACGGAAACCTTGTTACGACTTTTACTTCCTCTAAATCATCAAGTTCGGTCAACTTCGGCCATGCCAGCTGCAGCTCACGAAGGAACCGCGGAAGGTGTGCCTCCAGAGACCTCACTAAATAATCCATCGGTAGTAGCGACGGGCGGTGTGTACAAAGGGCAGGGACGTAATCAGCGCTAGCTAATGACTAGCACTTACTAGAAATTCCAGGTTCATGGGGACCGTTGCAGTCCCCAATCCCAACTAAATGAGCATTTGGGTGATTTCCCGTTCCTCTCGGAATGGGGGCGCCAATTGGCGAGAACACGCTGCTGCTCACATTGTAGCACGCGTGCAGCCCAGAACATCTAAGGGCATCACGGACCTGTTATCGCTCATTCTCACCTTGCTAAACACAAGTTGTCCCGCTAAGCAGGGCAAACGTGGCCGACGACCGCCCGTGAAGGGGCCGCCGGCCTTGACGTCAGGTGCGCCCGGAGGTGCACTGCTGACAGCGTTCTAGTTAGCTTGTTTGAGTCGCGTTCGTTATCGGAATTAACCAGACAAATCATTCCACGAACTAAGAACGGCCATGCACCACTACCCTTAAATTTGAGAAAGAGCTCTCAATCTGTCTTACCTCGATAAGTTCGGACCTGGTAAATTTTCCCGTGTTGAGTCAAATTAAGCCGCAAGCTCCACTTCGTTTTTTTTTTTTTTTTAACAAATGCAGGTTTTATTGTTCATAAACATTATGTTCTAACAAACAATAGCATAAACCCACGCTCTTGACGCACGACGTCGCCCGCCAGGGATTTGTGATGCGTCTTTACGAACCCTTTCGGATGTCCCTTCCCTATTTCTTTATTAAATTGAATCGTATCTTAACCGCATATTAAAGGCGTACGCTTGCTTAGTCCGCGTGACTCACTCATTCTTTCCCCTCTCGGAGATCTCAAGAAGTCAACCCGACATCTATCGATCTGACCATTCCGCCTCGCTGGCGGCAGCCTCCTCCGCGGGTGTCAATCGTCGGCCCGCATTCGAAGCACGACGGCGCCTTTCGTTTTCCCGTCTGTTGCGTCGCGACCGTATCCGATCCGCCTCCGTAGGCGCGGTCCGACGGCGGCGCGTCGTCGAGGGTCCCTCAGCCTGGACCCGAGCTCGCCATGCGCGCTGCATGAATAGACGCCGCTCGTGGCGCACTCTCAACGTCTCCGGGGAAGGTGGTCCCCCTCTGCTGCGCCTCGGTATAGGTGGAGGAGCTAGGCCCGCTCGCTCCGCCTCAACTGCCGTCCGCAGTACCTCGTCATCTCGGGCGGCCAGTGCTGCTGCGACGTCCGCAGCCAGTCGCACTCGCGCCCGATCCTCCGCTCTGCCGCGAAGCCGTCGGTTGCGGGCAGATCGCTGACGCGCTGCTCGCGACTCGTTCACGCGCCGCGTGATGTCTTCGATGATGACGTCGTCCATCTCCTCACCGAAGAGTGCGGCCACACTTTCGAGGACCACTTCCTCGTCCTCGGCGAAAGCCGCTTTCGTTCGACCATTGGTGAGCGCTTCCTCATCGCGCCACAGCTGTTGAAGCACTGTGGTGATGGTCTTTGCTGCTTTCTGAATGCGGTCCCACCACTCCGCACTCTCCAGCAGCTTCTCTGCGATGTTGTTAAGCTGGACCGACTCGGGTGTCCCCCAGCCCAGCAGCTCACGTCGGATCTCCTCGAACACGGGGCACTCGAACAAGACGTGGGCCACCGACTCGACCGACCCCACGCACCGTGGACACTCCGGAGACGAAGCGAAGCCGCAGACGTGCAGGTACTCCCGGAAGAATCCGTGTCCGGAGAGCACCTGCGAAAGGTGGAAGTCCACCTTCCCGTGCTTTCGTCCCGTCCACCGGTGCAGGTCGGGAATCAGACTGTGTGCCCACGTCTGATAGCGGCTGGCCGATGGTGTTGCCGCCGCACGGTCCCACGCGTCCTGCCATTGCAGCATCGTGGCTGCTCGCTCTGCCGCTCGTACCTCCTTCCTGCTGGCGCCAGGCTCGGCCAACAGCCTGCTATGGCACCTTGCGTCCTCATTAACGACCAGCCAGTACGGCACCAAACCAGCCATCACCACTGACACCTCGTAGGATACCGAGCGGAACGAACTCGATACCCCACGTGCCAGTGGCTTCTGGACCTGGGCCAGTCGTCTGCGGCACCACTGCATGTCGGTCGCCTTAGCCCAGATGGGCGAGGCGTACCGGATCACCGACTCAGCGACTCCTGCCAGCAACCGCCGCTTGGCCACCTGGGGGCCGCTGTGGTTCCTCATCACTGAGGTAACCACCGCCACCGCACGGAGGGCCTTGTCCGCGGCCGCTTCCACGTGCGGTTTCCACGAGAGTTTCTCGTGGAGTTGTACCCCCAGGTAGCGTATCGATCGCTTTGACGTGCAGACCACTTCGCCGACGCGCACCGGAACCTCCAACCGTCCTCGACGCAGACTCGAAATGAGCACCGCTTCCGTCTTATGGGGGGCGAGACTAAGGTGACGTGCCTCGAGCCACCCCATCACCGCCTCGATCGCAGCCTCCGCGACCGTCGCCGACTCCTCGGGTGTGCAGCCCTCGGCCAGGATGGCGATGTCATCGGCAAAGCCGACGATGGTGGCCCCTTCAGGGAGCTGGATCCGCAGAACGCCTTCGTACATAACGTTCCACAGAGTCGGGCCAAGGATTGACCCCTGTGGAACGCCTGCCGTCACCCGACGTGACACCGGGCCGTCATGGGTGTCGTACACCAGCTCCCTGTCGGTGAAATAGTCGCGGAGCAGGAGTTGCAGCTGCGCTGGAACCTCCTTCTCACGCAGGGCCATCGCTATCGCCTGCCAGCTGGCGGTGTTAAAGGCGTTTCTGACGTCCAACGCCACAACCAGCAGACAGCGCTTATCCCGGTTGTTAGTCCGTCCGTAGGACATCGCGCGCTCGCCTGCTTCCACCACCAGCTGGATCGCCTGCAGGGTGCTCCGCTGCTTCCGGAAACCGAACTGGTTCTCGGCCAGCCGAGGTGCCTCCGGATCCTCCAGGTGCTCGTTGAGTCTGTCCAGCGTAGTCCTCTCGAAGACCTTCGCCGGGTTGTCGATCAAGC
Source organism: Anopheles moucheti (assembly GCF_943734755.1). Classification (NCBI taxonomy): domain Eukaryota; kingdom Metazoa; phylum Arthropoda; class Insecta; order Diptera; family Culicidae; genus Anopheles; species Anopheles moucheti. The sequence goes on from NW_026453559.1 coordinate 201,323, forward strand.
AGATCGGGCGGCAGGACGAGGCTTCGCCCGGCGGCTTACCCGGCTTAGGCAACAGCACCAGCTTCTGCCTTTTCCATTCGCGTGGTATTTCGCCGGTGTCCAAGCAGCGCTGGTAGACACCAGCGAATGGCTCCGGATACTTCCGGATGGCAGCCGTTACCGCAGCGTTCGGTACTCCATCGAGGCCAGGCGCCTTCCGCGGATGCAGCTCGCTCGCTATCGCCTGGAGCTCCGCGCAGCTGATCGGACGGACCGGAGTGTCCCCTTCCGAAGGCGTGACGTCCGGCCACTCGACCGGGGGATGCTCCGGAAACAGCTCCTCGACGATCCGCTGCAACACCGCTGGATCGCGTTCACGCGCCGTCCAGCTGCCCCGAAACCGAAGAAGCACTTGCCGGAACCACTGTCCCGTCTCATCTGCAGCCAGGGCCTGCAGCCACTCATCGAACTGGCGCTGCTTGCTGGCCTTAATTGCCACCCTTAAGGCAGCACGCGCCTCCTGATGTTCCTCTGAAGCCAGTTCGGCGGACGTCTCGTCGAGGGCCAATGACTGTCGCTCCCGAGCCAACCGGCAGCGCTCGGTCAGCTCCTCGATATCCGGAGTCCACCAATATGTGTTGCAGTTCCTCCTCTGCTGCTGCGACTGCCCAATCCTCGCCATGGTAGCGTCGCAGGCCTCCGTAAGCACCATCCCCAGGCTTGCCGCATCGGTCACCCGATCGGCAAAACGGGTCGCCTCAAGTGCCAGCTCGAAAGTACGGGGGCAAAACTGGCGAGTTCGCCAGCGAGTACCCACCTCCCGTACTTCGACACCTTCCTGCTGATGAATGCCCCGTCCGGGCCGCTGACCTGCACGATGCTGTTGCCCGACCGCAAACCGAATATAGCGGTGGTCGCTATAGGAGTAGCGGTCTAGCGTCCGCCAGGAGCTGATGTCCTCCGCTGCTCCATCCGATCGGCAGAGCGTTGGACTCGCGAAGGCGACGTCCACTCTGCTGGGCCGAGCCACACCGTTCCCCAGGAATGTCGGCTCCGTGCCGCGGTTGAGGACCTCCAATCCTAGGCTGGTAACCGTCTGAAGGAGCGCCTCACCCTTAAGGTTGGCCCGCTCGCTCCCCCAGGCCCCATGCCACGCGTTGAAGTCACCAGCTATCAGCACGCAAGGGTGGCCTCGCGCAAGTACCTCCAGCCGGTCCATCTGTTGCTCGAACTCCGGGAGGCCGATCGATGGCGGAATATAGCAGCAGATGACAACGATGCCCGCCACCTCGGCAGCTACGATGCCCGGATGCTGCACGCTCCTCACCCGCTGTATGGGAAACCGTTGGCCACTGGTGACGATCGCGGCCTTCAGTGCGTCGTCGGATGCCCAGTTCCCATTGTTGGCCGGCACAGCATAGAGCTCCGTGATGAGCATCACGTCTGCTCCCTCCTCCCTCATCCGCTGGAGCGCAAGATCCTGAGCGCTCCTGCTCTTACCGATATTTATCTGGAGCACTTCTATCATCATCGTGTGGCTGCAGCTTTGCACGAAGCTGCGGCAATCGAGTGCGGGCCGCCACACTTCAAACAGCGAGCCTCGCCAGTGCAGCTCGCTGCCTTGTGGCCTTCCGCGCCACACCGGATACACGCTTTGCTGCGGTCCTCTCCCGAGCACTGCCCGGCGAAGTGGCCGCGCTCCAAACATCGGAAGCACCGCTTCTCCTCCAGCGACGCTTTCGGGACCTCCCACACCCAACAGGAGGTGTGTCCTAGGAGCAGGCGCTTCCCAGCCAGATGCTCCGCATCCGACCGGGGCAGACGAACGCGAGCACGCTTCGTGCCGTCTCGCCGCTCCCACATGTCGAAGGTGGCCTCGGAATGCTCCTTGCCGAGAGCCGTCAACACCGCCCGACGCAGCTGGTCCTCGCTCGCCAAGGAGTCGATGTTTGTTATAAGCACCATCGACATCTCCGTACGCACGGTCGCCGCACCCTTGTCTCCGATGGCTTGCCGGATACGCTGGCACAGCTCGGCGCTGTCGGCATCACGGCTCAGCGGCAGCCGCAAGGTGTCTTTCGGCGTTCGCTTGCCGACGCCGATCTTCTCCTGCATGCCGTCGAGATGCGAGCTCGTACGAATCGCCCTATACATGTCGAGGTAGCTGACGCCCTCCGCTGGCATCACCTCGATGGTGTCGGGCCGCTTCCGCGACTTCTTCACTGCAGCTGGCATCGTGCGTGGCTGCTGCTTACTCTGCTTTCGCAGCAACTGGCCCTGCAAATGCCACTGTTGTTGTTGTTGCTGGGGCTGCCCAGCCGAACGCTGTCCGCTCTGATGTTGCTGCGGACGTTGCTGCTGTTGCCGCTGCGGCTGCTGCCGTTGCGGGAGCTGCGGCCACTGCTGCTGATGCTGCTGAGCCGGCTGCTGGCGTGCCGGCTTACGGCGCACCACCTCGGCCCAGGAGCCGCCTTCCTGGTCCGGAGACGGCACCACCGTAGCCGTCACCGCACCCTCTCGCTGTTGTGCCAGCTGCTGCTGCTGCTGCTGCTGCTGTTGCTGCTGCGACTGCGCAACAACCAGTTGCGTAAGAAGCCCAGAGACCATCTCCCGCTCCTTATGGTTCTCCTCTCGCAGATGGAGCACCTCCTGGCGATGGCACTCCTGCATCGCCGCGAGGTCTTTCCGGTATTGCTCAGCTTGCTCCGTCAGCTGAACACGGAGGAGGGATAGCTCGTCCTCCAGACGCTCGATGAGCCTCTCCATCGTGGCTCCTTTCGCAGCCGTGGCCGTGCCAACGCCACTCGTGCGAGCAACACCGCTCGTGGCTGCGGTCTGCCCTTCCGGCACTCTGCTGAGCATCACTACCGGTTTCGAGCCCACCGGTGCTCGGCTATCGGTCGATCCCGACCGTGATCGTAAATTCCGACTGGCGGACATCATCGCCAGAAGGAAGGAAGAGTCCGCGCTTTAAACTGGTTTTACTCCCCCTCAAGGAGGGACGCCAGCAGCGGACTGCCACGAGGATCGACGGCGAGGTTTTTCCGCCCGGGCGAGGTGAGGGAAGATGGTAGAAGAACGGGGGGGTGCGCGATGGAATCGTCCCGCCGAGCCGCTTCTTCTGATACCCCACTTGCTGGGGTGGCGATGAAGTTTTCCTCGGAAAAATCGCGAAAAACCGCTTCCTGGGTGGTTTTTCCGCCCTAGGGGGGTGGGGGTGGGTGGTGGGGTGGTGGGAGGGTGTTATCCCGACTCCCCTCTTCAAAACTCGTCGATTGACACCCCACACGACGGTATCAGGCCGAAAATTTTCCGCTCAAGAAAAACACTTTTCCGGCCGTATCTCCCCGGATGTCGGAAAAATCGCTTTTCCGGCGATGGAATTAGATGTAGTTTTTCCCGCCGAAACTTTTGTCCGAACACCCGGAAGCTCTAGCCCGACTCCTTGGCCGGGAAAATCGCCAAAAACCACTTCGGTAGGTGGTTTTTCCGCTCTAGGTGGGTGGGGGTGGGTGGTATCGTGATGGGAGGGTGTTATCCCGACTCCCCTCTTCAAAACTCGTCGATTGACACCCCACACGCCGGTATCAGGCCGAAAATTGTCCACTCGCGAAAAACACTTTTCCGGCCGTATCTCTCCGGATGTCGGAAAAATCGCTTTTCCGGCGATGGAATTAGATGTAGTTTTTTCCGCCGAAA
>NW_026453559.1:207500-210000 GCF_943734755.1 Anopheles moucheti
CCTTCTGAGAAATAGCCGGCGCGATCGACGGGATTAACCGACAATGCAGCGCTGGCTCTTGATCGGGCAATTTACGGGCTTTATCGGGCAATTTACGGGCTTGATGGTGCGACTTACGGGCCTGATAGTGCGACTAACGGGCTTGATAGGGCAATTTACGGGCTTTTTGGTGCGAATTACGGGCTTTTTGGTGCGACTTATGGGCTTGATAGGGCAATTTACGGGCTTTTTGGTGCGACTTATGGGCTTGATAGGGTAATTTACGGGCTTGTTGGTGCGACTTATGGGCCTGATAGTGCGACTAACGGGCTTGATAGGGCAATTTACGGGCTTTTTGGTGCGACTTACGGGCCTGATAGTGCGACTTAAGGGCCTGATAGTGCGACTAACGGGCTTTGATAGTGCGACCAACGGGCTTGATAGTGCGACCTATGGGCTTGATAGTGCGACTAACGGGCTTGATAGTGCGACTTATGGGCTTGATAGTGCGACTTATGGGCTTGATAGTGCGACTTACGGGCTTGCTTTTCCATGTTTTTCGCATCGAGCTTCGGTTCGTTTCGAATAATTTTGTCCATGTTTTTCGTTTGCTACGAGAGGTTCGGTTCGTTTTCAGTTATCCCTGTGTTCATGGTTTTCGTGAGCTTCGATAGGTTTGGTCCGTGTTTTTGAGTACTCTTGTCCATGATTTTCGTGTGCTTCTTGAGGTTTGGTCCGATTTTCAGTACTCTTGTCCATGCTTTCACATGCTCTGATAGGTAGGTTCGTTCTCAGTTATCCCTGTGTTCATGGTTTTCGTGTGCTTCGAGAGGTTTGGTCCGTGTTTTTGAGTACTCTTGTCCATGATTTTCGTGTGCTTCTAGAGGTTTGGTCCGATTTTCAGTACTCTTGTCCATGCTTTCACATGCTCTGATAGGTAGGTTCGTTCTCAGTTATCCCTGTGTTCATGGTTTTCGTGTGCTTCCATAGGTTTGGTCCGTGTTTTTGAGTACTCTTGTCCATGATTTTCGTGTGCTTCTAGAGGTTTGGTCCGATTTTCAGTACTCTTGTCCATGCTTTCACATGCTCTGATAGGTAGGTTCGTTCTCAGTTATCCCTGTGTTCATGGTTTTCGTGTGCTTCCATAGGTTTGGTCCGTGTTTTTGAGTACTCTTGTCCATGATTTTCGTGTGCTTCTAGAGGTTTGGTCCGATTTTCAGTACTCTTGTCCATGCTTTCACATGCTCTGATAGGTAGGTTCGTTCTCAGTTATCCCTGTGTTCATGGTTTTCGTGTGCTTCGATTCGTTCACTCTATTACTCTTGTCTGTGGTTTTTCGTTTGCTTCGATTCGTTCAGTCCATTACTCTTGTATGTGATTTTCGTTTGCTTCGATTCGTTCAGTCCATTACTCTTGTATGTGATTTTCGTTTGCTTCGATTCGTTCAGTCCATTACTCTTGTGTGTGGTTTTCGTTTGCTTCGAGTCGTTCAGTCCATTACCCTTGTCTATGATTTTCGTTTGCTTCGAGTCGTTCAGTCCAATACTTACCCTTGTCTATGATTTTCGCTCTAAGCCCAGTCGCCCTGCGCTCTGGAAATCACATTCCAACTCTATCACCGATAGCGCTCACACCTTGGAAACCACATTTCACCCAGGGGACCTTAGGGTGGATTTTGAGCCTTTCGGGATTGCGAAACCATCATTTAACACTCTAAACTTAATTTCCGCAATCCCAGACGCACTTTCCATATGGTCTCCAAAAATGCGTGTGAGCTGACCTGGTCCCTTATAATAGGCAATGAACACGATTTTGGCAAAATATTTTTTTCAAAATTTTTTGACTCACCGGGTAAAATCGAATTTACTTGGGAAAAATGTTCTAGCAGGGGCCCTCCCATACAAAATTTTTTTCTTCTCAAAAATGATTTTCGTTTCACTTTTCATACTCAGGGGAGTCTAAAATTGATGTTTTGAGTCACCGTGAAAAAAAAATTTTTTTGACCCGAGCTTGTGTCGGCGACCCAAAATCGACGCACTTGGGAAAAATGTTCTAGCAGGGGCCCTCCCATACAAAAATTTTTTCTTCTCAAAAATGATTTTCGTTTCACTTTTCATACTCAGGGGAGTCTAAAATTGATGTTTTGAGTCACCGTGAAAAAAAAATTTTTTTGACCCGAGCTTGTGTCGGCGACCCAAAATCGACGCACTTGGGAAATATGTTCTAGCAGGGGCCCTCCCATACAAAAATTTTTTCTTCTCAAAAATGATTTTCGTTTCACTTTTCATACTCAGGGGAGTCTAAAATTGATGTTTTGAGTCACGGTGAAAAAAAAAATTTTTTGACCCGAGCTTGTGTCGGTGACCCAAAATCGACGCACTTGGGAAAAATGTTCTAGCAGGGGCCCTCCCATACAAAATTTTTTTCTTCTCAAAAATGATTTTCGTTTCACTTTTCATACTCAGGGGAGTCTAAAATTGATGTTTTGAGTCACCGTGAAAAAAAAAATTTTTTGACCCGA
>NW_026453559.1:220000-227500 GCF_943734755.1 Anopheles moucheti
ATTAACCGACAATGCAGCGCTGGCTCTTGATCGGGCAATTTACGGGCTTTATCGGGCAATTTACGGGCTTGATGGTGCGACTTACGGGCCTGATAGTGCGACTAACGGGCTTGATAGGGCAATTTACGGGCTTTTTGGTGCGAATTACGGGCTTTTTGGTGCGACTTATGGGCTTGATAGGGCAATTTACGGGCTTTTTGGTGCGACTTATGGGCTTGATAGGGTAATTTACGGGCTTGTTGGTGCGACTTATGGGCCTGATAGTGCGACTAACGGGCTTGATAGGGCAATTTACGGGCTTTTTGGTGCGACTTACGGGCCTGATAGTGCGACTTAAGGGCCTGATAGTGCGACTAACGGGCTTTGATAGTGCGACCAACGGGCTTGATAGTGCGACCTATGGGCTTGATAGTGCGACTAACGGGCTTGATAGTGCGACTTATGGGCTTGATAGTGCGACTTATGGGCTTGATAGTGCGACTTACGGGCTTGCTTTTCCATGTTTTTCGCATCGAGCTTCGGTTCGTTTCGAATAATTTTGTCCATGTTTTTCGTTTGCTACGAGAGGTTCGGTTCGTTTTCAGTTATCCCTGTGTTCATGGTTTTCGTGAGCTTCGATAGGTTTGGTCCGTGTTTTTGAGTACTCTTGTCCATGATTTTCGTGTGCTTCTTGAGGTTTGGTCCGATTTTCAGTACTCTTGTCCATGCTTTCACATGCTCTGATAGGTAGGTTCGTTCTCAGTTATCCCTGTGTTCATGGTTTTCGTGTGCTTCGAGAGGTTTGGTCCGTGTTTTTGAGTACTCTTGTCCATGATTTTCGTGTGCTTCTAGAGGTTTGGTCCGATTTTCAGTACTCTTGTCCATGCTTTCACATGCTCTGATAGGTAGGTTCGTTCTCAGTTATCCCTGTGTTCATGGTTTTCGTGTGCTTCCATAGGTTTGGTCCGTGTTTTTGAGTACTCTTGTCCATGATTTTCGTGTGCTTCTAGAGGTTTGGTCCGATTTTCAGTACTCTTGTCCATGCTTTCACATGCTCTGATAGGTAGGTTCGTTCTCAGTTATCCCTGTGTTCATGGTTTTCGTGTGCTTCCATAGGTTTGGTCCGTGTTTTTGAGTACTCTTGTCCATGATTTTCGTGTGCTTCTAGAGGTTTGGTCCGATTTTCAGTACTCTTGTCCATGCTTTCACATGCTCTGATAGGTAGGTTCGTTCTCAGTTATCCCTGTGTTCATGGTTTTCGTGTGCTTCGATTCGTTCACTCTATTACTCTTGTCTGTGGTTTTTCGTTTGCTTCGATTCGTTCAGTCCATTACTCTTGTATGTGATTTTCGTTTGCTTCGATTCGTTCAGTCCATTACTCTTGTATGTGATTTTCGTTTGCTTCGATTCGTTCAGTCCATTACTCTTGTGTGTGGTTTTCGTTTGCTTCGAGTCGTTCAGTCCATTACCCTTGTCTATGATTTTCGTTTGCTTCGAGTCGTTCAGTCCAATACTTACCCTTGTCTATGATTTTCGCTCTAAGCCCAGTCGCCCTGCGCTCTGGAAATCACATTCCAACTCTATCACCGATAGCGCTCACACCTTGGAAACCACATTTCACCCAGGGGACCTTAGGGTGGATTTTGAGCCTTTCGGGATTGCGAAACCATCATTTAACACTCTAAACTTAATTTCCGCAATCCCAGACGCACTTTCCATATGGTCTCCAAAAATGCGTGTGAGCTGACCTGGTCCCTTATAATAGGCAATGAACACGATTTTGGCAAAATATTTTTTTCAAAATTTTTTGACTCACCGGGTAAAATCGAATTTACTTGGGAAAAATGTTCTAGCAGGGGCCCTCCCATACAAAATTTTTTTCTTCTCAAAAATGATTTTCGTTTCACTTTTCATACTCAGGGGAGTCTAAAATTGATGTTTTGAGTCACCGTGAAAAAAAAATTTTTTTGACCCGAGCTTGTGTCGGCGACCCAAAATCGACGCACTTGGGAAAAATGTTCTAGCAGGGGCCCTCCCATACAAAAATTTTTTCTTCTCAAAAATGATTTTCGTTTCACTTTTCATACTCAGGGGAGTCTAAAATTGATGTTTTGAGTCACCGTGAAAAAAAAATTTTTTTGACCCGAGCTTGTGTCGGCGACCCAAAATCGACGCACTTGGGAAATATGTTCTAGCAGGGGCCCTCCCATACAAAAATTTTTTCTTCTCAAAAATGATTTTCGTTTCACTTTTCATACTCAGGGGAGTCTAAAATTGATGTTTTGAGTCACGGTGAAAAAAAAAATTTTTTGACCCGAGCTTGTGTCGGTGACCCAAAATCGACGCACTTGGGAAAAATGTTCTAGCAGGGGCCCTCCCATACAAAATTTTTTTCTTCTCAAAAATGATTTTCGTTTCACTTTTCATACTCAGGGGAGTCTAAAATTGATGTTTTGAGTCACCGTGAAAAAAAAAATTTTTTGACCCGAGCTTGTGTCGGCGACCCAAAATCGACGCACTTGGGAAAAATGTTCTAGCAGGGGCCCTCCCATACAAAATTTTTTTCTTCTCAAAAATGATTTTCGTTTCACTTTTCATACTCAGGGGAGTCTAAAATTGATGTTTTGAGTCACCGAGAAAAAAAAATTTTTTTGACCCGAGCTTGTGTCGGCGACCCAAAAATCGACGCACTTGGGAAAAATGTTCTAGCAGGGGCCCTCCCATACAAAAATTTTTTCTTCTCAAAAATGATTTTCGTTTCACTTTTCATACTCAGGGGAGTCTAAAATTGATGTTTTGAGTCACCGTGAAAAAAAAATTTTTTTGACCCGAGCTTGTGTCGGCGACCCAAAATCGACGCACTTGGGAAAAATGTTCTAGCAGGGGCCCTCCCATACAAAAATTTTTTCTTCTCAAAAATGATTTTCGTTTCACTTTTCATACTCAGGGGAGTCTAAAATTGATGTTTTGAGTCACCGAGAAAAAAAAATTTTTTTGACCCGAGCTTGTGTCGGCGACCCAAAATCGACGCACTTGGGAAAAATGTTCTAGCAGGGGCCCTCCCATACAAAAATTTTTTCTTCTCAAAAATGATTTTCGTTTCACTTTTCATACTCAGGGGAGTCTAAAATTGATGTTTTGAGTCACCGTGAAAAAAAAATTTTTTTGACCCGAGCTTGTGTCGGCGACCCAAAATCGACGCACTTGGGAAAAATGTTCTAGCAGGGGCCCTCCCATACAAAAATTTTTTCTTCTCAAAAATGATTTTCGTTTCACTTTTCATACTCAGGGGAGTCTAAAATTGATGTTTTGAGTCACCGTGAAAAAAAAATTTTTTTGACCCGAGCTTGTGTCGGCGACCCAAAATCGACGCACTTGGGAAATATGTTCTAGCAGGGGCCCTCCCATACAAAAATTTTTTCTTCTCAAAAATGATTTTCGTTTCACTTTTCATACTCAGGGGAGTCTAAAATTGATGTTTTGAGTCACCGAGAAAAAAAAATTTTTTTGACCCGAGCTTGTGTCGGCGACCCAAAAATCGACGCACTTGGGAAAAATGTTCTAGCAGGGGCCCTCCCATACAAAAATTTTTTCTTCTCAAAAATGATTTTCGTTTCACTTTTCATACTCAGGGGAGTCTAAAATTGATGTTTTGAGTCACCGTGAAAAAAAAATTTTTTTGACCCGAGCTTGTGTCGGCGACCCAAAATCGACGCACTTGGGAAAAATGTTCTAGCAGGGGCCCTCCCATACAAAATTTTTTTCTTCTCAAAAATGATTTTCGTTTCACTTTTCATACTCAGGGGAGTCTAAAATTGATGTTTTGAGTCACCGAGAAAAAAAAATTTTTTTGACCCGAGCTTGTGTCGGCGACCCAAAATCGACGCACTTGGGAAAAATGTTCTAGCAGGGGCCCTCCCATACAAAAATTTTTTCTTCTCAAAAATGATTTTCGTTTCACTTTTCATACTCAGGGGAGTCTAATATTGAAGTTTTGAGTCACCGTGAAAAAAATTTTTTTTTGACTCACTGGGTAAAATGGTCGCACTTGGGAAAAATGTTCTAGCAGGGGCCCTCCCATACAAAAAATTTTTATTTCTCAAATCGATCCGTGGTTTCACTTTTCATACTCTAGGGCCCATTTGCTTCAACTTTGGAAAAAATTTTCGATGATGAAAAATTTTCACCTTCGACGTCCATCGACCACTCGACCCGAACTTGGTACTTTTGTATGGAGGTACCCGAGTGGTGACTTTTTCATACAAAAATTTTTATTTCTCAAATCGATCCGTGGTTTCACTTTTCATACTCTAGGGCCCATTTGCTTCAACTTTGGAAAAAATTTTCGATGATGAAAAATTTTCACCTTCGACGTCCATCGACCACTCGACCCGAACTTGGTACTTTTGTATGGAGGTACCCGAGTGGTGACTTTTTCATACAAAAATTTTTTTGCGAATACGTGTTCGTTCGCGATCATTAAGGCCATGAACCGCAAGTCCGCTGCGATAGAAATAGTGCATTGTAGTTACTCGACGAGAAAAAAAATCGGGACTTAGAAAAATTTTTGAAAGTCAAATCGTATTGACTTCCAACAACACCTGATAATAAACACACATTGCCTGTTGCACCACAGTTCGCATTTGACTTAACAAATCGCCTGTTGGTACGCACATCACCATCGACTTTACCAATCGCGTTTCGCACCGCTAATCCCACTTGGCGTGGAGCCACGCACATAATGTTGCGAGGAGAGTATTAATCGGGACTTAGCGTTTTAAGCTCGCGAACACTCCACTATGGGAGTGCACGCAAGCACCAACTGTACACACACAACACAACAATCACTCTCGCGAACACTCCATTCCCAAAGTGAACGCGAGCACCAGCAAGCATGGGTCGCCTGAGAGGATCGATGCGAACGCATCTCTACAACTCGCAGCTCCCAGCCTGTAGTCCCGTCGTTTGCGGGCGGTCGAAGGTGTCGAAACTAGTTGTATCCACGGTCGACGGAAACACAGCCACCAGGGTTCCCTGTGGTAAGGTACTTCCACGTGCAGCGTGCTCCCGCCCGTTGCGGCTCAGTCTAGTGCTATAGCGGGGATGAGACGTCAGTGTGCGCGGGGCAGCACCGACGGATCTCGGAGGGTTGTTAAGCCCGCTAGCTTCCGATCACCTAATGGGTTTGAGAAGCGCTATCAGCTCGGATTGGATACGACCTTAGAGGCGTTCAGGCATAATCCAGCGGACGTAGCGTCATACCAAAGTCCGGTCGAACTAGTATTGAGCCAGTGGTCCGTACCTGTGGTTCCTCTCGTACTGCACAGGAATTCCGTTAAGATAGCGGCAAACAGCACACACCAGTAGGGTAAAACTAACCTGTCTCACGACGGTCTAAACCCAGCTCACGTTCCCTTGAAAGGGTGAACAATCCTACGCTTGGTGAATTTTGCTTCACAATGATAGGAAGAGCCGACATCGAAGGATCAAAAAGCCACGTCGCTATGAACGCTTGGCGGCCACAAGCCAGTTATCCCTGTGTGTGACAGCTGTCATAGCAGTGCTCGGACGTGCCTCTGTGTCGCTCCGGTTAAAAGCGGAAAATTCGGGTGTAAAACTTTGCGAAAAGGGCCAAAAAGTGTTTTAATCAGTGTCTTTTAGTGCCTTCTACCCCTGAATGGTGAAATATTAACGAAACAGGACGATGCTCGCCTGATAAAAGCGAAAGAAATCTCTCCCATACATTTTGTATGGGAACAGACCAGTGCTGTTTATACGCGAAATAGGCGATTAAAACATTAAGTGGAACGTTAATTCAGTAGTGGCGTCACTGAAGAACATTATTCCGGTCGGTGGCAGTGCAGAAAACGCCAAAAAACTATAAAATAAGTTCGTGTAAAAATAGCGGCAGAGCGGCGTCAGGTGGATCGTCGCGTGTGGGTGTGCGCTCGAGCGACGCGTTGTGACAGCTCAGAGCTTCTGCTCCACAGCGCCACCTATCCGCGAGGTGGAGAAGCGCGTAGCGACGAAAGCTCCCGAGGCAGTGTATGCGGACGGTATACATTTAGGCGCGAACGCAACGCAGCGGAGACTTAAGCAGGACGGCAGGCAGCGAACCCGAAAACAAATTTTTGAAACATATTTATTTATTTAATAAAATTTGTTGGAGTTTTTGTTTGTTCTTGGGCGATCATCGTGGCGGTCCGCTGCTGGCGTCCCCCCGTGGAGGGGGAGTAAATCCAGCGTAAAGCGCGGACTCCTTCGGACTGGCGATGTCGTACAGTAGTCGGATCCTGCGGTCACGGTCGGGATCGACCGAGAGCCGGCCACCGGTGAGTTCGAAACCGGTGGTGATGCTTAGTCGAGTTACGGAAGGAAAGGCCACAGCCACGAGTGGTGTTGGCCGAACGAGTGGAGTTGGCACAGCCGTAGCAGCAGCGTCGGTAGTGTCGATGGAAAAGCTCATCGAGCGCTTGGAGGACCAACTGGCCCTCCTCAGAGCACAAATGACGGAGCAAGCGGAGCAGTTCCGCAAGGATTTAGCGGAGCTGCAAGAGAGTCATCGCCATGAGGTTCAGTACCTGCGCGATGAGAATCGAAAGGAGCGGGAGATGGTCTCCGGGCTCTTGACGCAGTTGGTGGCTGCGCAGTCGCAGCTGCAACAACAACAGCAGCAGCAGCAGCAGGCAGTGGGTGCGGTGACGGCTACGGTGGTGCCGTCTCCGGACCAGGAAGGCGGCTCCTGGGCCGAGGTGGTGCGCCGTAAGTCGGCACGCCAGCAGCCAGCCCAGCAGCAACAGCAGCAGCGTCCGCAGCAGGTGCAGCCGCGGACGAATCAGCCAGTGAACCAGCCAGGGAACCAGCAAGGTAACCGAGTGGCTGGACAGCATCAGCAGCAGTGGCAGCTGAAAGGCCAACTGTTAAACAACAGGAGCCCGGTGAAGAAGCCACGAAAGCGGCCTGATGTGATTGAGGTGAGGCCAACTCAGGGTGTGAGTTACTCTGATATTTATAGATTGGTGCGTACGAACGAGCAACTGGCCGAAGTACAACGGCAAATTGGTGTCGGGAAGCGGACGCCAAATGATACGTTGAAGCTGCCGCTAAGCCGCGACGTGGACAGTGAAGAACTGTGCCAACGGATTCGCGTGGCCATTGGCGAATTGGGAGAAGCATCCGTCCGCACGGAAATGTCACAAGTGTTGGTGACCAACATAGACTGCTTGGCGGACGAGCAACAGCTGCGTCGGGCGATGCTGACGGAGCTCGGCAAGGAGTTCATGATGGCAACTATCGACATGTGGGAGCGGCGTGACGGTACGAAGCGTGCGCGAGTACGTCTGCCTCGAAAGGATGCGGAGCATCTGGCCGGGAAGCGCTTACTTCTCGGGTACACCTCATGCTCGGTGTGGGAGGTACCAAAAACGCCGCTGGCAAAGAAGCGGTGCTTCCGGTGTTTAGAGCGTGGCCACTTCGCAGAGAAGTGTTCGGGGGCGGACCGCAGCAAGGCATGCATCCGGT
>NW_026453559.1:232500-237500 GCF_943734755.1 Anopheles moucheti
CTGATACCGTGTTTCTCTATCTCTCTAACCAACTCACACAACAACATATATGTATTGATCGGTAATGATCCTTCCGCAGGTTCACCTACGGAAACCTTGTTACGACTTTTACTTCCTCTAAATCATCAAGTTCGGTCAACTTCGGCCATGCCAGCTGCAGCTCACGAAGGAACCGCGGAAGGTGTGCCTCCAGAGACCTCACTAAATAATCCATCGGTAGTAGCGACGGGCGGTGTGTACAAAGGGCAGGGACGTAATCAGCGCTAGCTAATGACTAGCACTTACTAGAAATTCCAGGTTCATGGGGACCGTTGCAGTCCCCAATCCCAACTAAATGAGCATTTGGGTGATTTCCCGTTCCTCTCGGAATGGGGGCGCCAATTGGCGAGAACACGCTGCTGCTCACATTGTAGCACGCGTGCAGCCCAGAACATCTAAGGGCATCACGGACCTGTTATCGCTCATTCTCACCTTGCTAAACACAAGTTGTCCCGCTAAGCAGGGCAAACGTGGCCGACGACCGCCCGTGAAGGGGCCGCCGGCCTTGACGTCAGGTGCGCCCGGAGGTGCACTGCTGACAGCGTTCTAGTTAGCTTGTTTGAGTCGCGTTCGTTATCGGAATTAACCAGACAAATCACTCCACGAACTAAGAACGGCCATGCACCACTACCCTTAAATTTGAGAAAGAGCTCTCAATCTGTCTTACCTCGATAAGTTCGGACCTGGTAAATTTTCCCGTGTTGAGTCAAATTAAGCCGCAAGCTCCACTTCGTTTTTTTTTTTTAAACAATTGCAGGTTTTATTGTTCATAAACATTATGTTCTAAAAACAATAGCGTAAACCCACGCTCTTGACGAACGACGTCGCCCGCCAGGGATTTGTCGTGCGTCATTATGAACCCTTTCGGATGTCCCTACCCAATCTCTTTATTAAATTGCTCTTTCCTTTACCCGCATATTGAAAGCGTACGCTAACTGAGTCCGCATGACTCGCTCGTATTTTAACACTTTAGGCTCTCAAGCTAGCTCGCAATCTAGCGATCGGACCATTCCGCCTCGCTGGCGGAAGCCTCCTCCGCAGCTGTCCATCGCCGACCTGCAGCTCGACGTCTTCTTTCATTCTCTCGTCTATTCCGCCGAGACCGGATTAGATCCGCCTCCGTAGGCGCGGTCCGACGACGGCGCGTTGTCGAAGGGCCCTCCCGTTGGACCCGCGCTCTCCACATTCGCTGCATAAACAGTCGCCTCTCATGGCGAACTCTGATCGTCTCAGGGGAAGGTGGTTCTCCCCTACTTCTTCGGGGAATTGGAGGAGGAGCTAGGCCTGCTCGCTCCGCCTCTACTGCCGCCCGCAGTACCTCGTCATCCCGAGCGGCCAGTGCTGCTGCGACGTCCGCAGCCAGTCGCACACGCGCCCGATCCTCCGCCCTGCCGCGAAGCCGTCTGTTGCGGGCAGACCGTTGACGCGCTGCTCGCGTTTCATTTACCCGTCTCGTGATGTCTTCTACGAAGACGTCTTCCACTTCCTCGCCGAAGAGTGCGGCCACACTTTCGAGGACCACTTCCTCGTCCTCGGCGAAAGCCGCTTCCGCTCGACCGCTGGCGAGGGCCTCCTCATCGCGCCACAGCTGTTGCAGCACGGTGGTGATGTTTTTCGCTGCCCTTTGAATGCGGTCCCACCACTCCGCACTCTCCAGCAGCTTCTCGGCCATGTTGCTGAGCTGGACCGATTCGGATGTCCCCCAGCCCAACAGCTCACGTCGGATCTCCTCGAACACGGGGCACTCGAACAAGACGTGGGCCACCGACTCGACCGACCCCACGCACCGTGGACACTCCGGAGACGAAGCGAAGCCGCAGACGTGCAGGTACTCCCGGAAGAATCCGTGTCCGGAGAGCACCTGCGAAAGGTGGAAGTCCACCTTCCCGTGCTTACGTCCCGTCCACCGGTGCAGGTCGGGAATCAGGCTGTGTGCCCACGTCTGATAGCGGCTGGCCGATGGTGTTGCCGCCGCACGGTCCCACGCGTTCTGCCACTCTATCATCGTGGCCGCTCGCTCCATTGCTCGAGCCTCCTTCCTGCTGATGCCAGGTTCAGCCGACAGCCTGCTGTGGCACCTTGCGTCCTCTTGGATAATTAGACGGTAAGGTACAAGACCGGCCATCACCACCGACACCTCATAGGACACCGAGCGGAACGAGCTCGACACCCCGCGTGCCAGCGGCTTCTGCACCTGGGCCAGTCGTCTGCGGCACCACTGCATATCGGTCGCCTTAGCCCAGATGGGCGAGGCGTACCGAATGACAGACTCCGCAACTCCTGCCAGCAATCGCCGCTTGGCCACCTGCGGGCCGCTGTGGTTTCGCATCACCGAGGTGACCGCCGCCACCGCACGGAGGGCCTTGTCCGCGGCCGCTTCCACGTGCGGTTTCCACGATAGCTTCTCATGAAGCTGGACCCCCAGATAGCGCATCGATCTCCCAGTGGTGCAGGTCACTTCACCGACGCGTACCGGAACCTCCAGTCGTCCTCGTCTCAGACTCGAAATGAGCACCGCCTCGGTCTTGTGGGGGGCGAGACTGAGATGACGTGCCTCAAGCCACCCCATCACCGCCTCAATCGCTGTCTCGGCAACCGTCGCCGACTCCTCCGGTGTGCGGCCCTCGGCCAGGATGGCGATGTCGTCAGCAAAACCGACGATGGTGGCCCCTTCAGGGAGCTGGATTCGCAGAACGCCGTCGTACATGACGTTCCACAGAGTCGGGCCAAGGATTGACCCCTGTGGAACGCCTGCCGTTACCCGACGTGACACCGGGCCGTCATGGGTGTCGTACACCAGCTCCCTGTCAGTAAAGTAGTCGCGGAGAAGGAGTTGCAGCTGCGCTGGGACCCCTTTCTCGCGCAGGGCCATCGCTATCGCCTGCCAGCTGGCAGTGTTGAAGGCGTTCTTAACATCCAACGCCACAACCAGCAGGCAGCGCCTGTCTCGCTGGTTCGTCCTGCCGAAGGACATCGCGCGCTCGCCTGCCTCCACCACCAGCTGGATCGCCTGCAGGGTGCTTCGCTGTCTCCGGAATCCGAACTGGTTCTCCGCTAGCTGAGGCGACTCCGGATCCTCGAGGTGCTCATTAAGCCTGTCGAGTGCCGTCCGCTCGAACACCTTCGCTGGGTTGTCTATCAGGCAGATCGGGCGACAGGACGACGCTTCGCCCGGTGGCTTACCTGGTTTAGGCAACAGCACCAGCTTTTGCCTCTTCCACTCGCGTGGAATGACGCCCGTGTCCAGGCAGCTCTGGAAGACCCCGACGAAGGACTCTGGATGCTTGCGGATGGCAACCGTCACCGCAGCATTTGGCACTCCATCCAGGCCAGGCGCTTTCCGCGGATGCAGCTCGCTCGCTATCGCCTGGAGCTCCGCGCAGCTGATCGGACGGACCGGAGTGTCCCCTTCCGAAGGTGCGACGTCCGGCCACTCGACCGGGGGATGCTCCGGAAACAGCTCCTCGACGATCCGCTGCAGCACCGCCGGGTCACGTTCACGCGCCGTCCAGCTGCCCCGAAACCGCAGAAGGACCTGCCGGAACCACTGTCCCGTCTCGTCCGCGGCTAGGGCCTGCAGCCACTCATCGAACTGGCGCTGCTTGCTGGCCTTAATTGCCGTCCTTAAGGCAGCACGCGCCTCCTGGTGCTCCTGCGATGCCAACTCGACAGATGTCTCGTCCAAGGCCGTGCTCTGCCTTTCCCGGGCCAACCGGCAGCGCTCGGTCAGCTCCTCAATGGCCGGAGTCCACCAGTACACATTCGCGCTCTTTCTCTGCTGAGAGTGGCCGATCCTTGCCATGGTGGCATCGCAGGCCTCTGCGAGCACCATCCCCAGGCTTGCCGCATCGGTCACCCGATCGGCAAAACGGGTCGCCTCGAGTGCCATTTCGAAAGTACGGGGGCAAAACTGGCGAGTTCGCCAGCGAACACCCGCCTCCCGTACTCCGACGCCTTCCAGCCGCTGGATGCCCCGTCCGGGCCGCTGGCCAGCACGAGGCTGTTGCCCGACCGCAAACCGGATATAGCGGTGGTCGCTATAAGAGTAGCGGTCTAGCGTCCTCCAGGAGCTGATGACCTCCGCTACTCCATCCGGTCGGCAGAGCGATGGACTCGCGAAGGCGACGTCCACCCTGCTGGGCCGGGCCACACCGTTTCCCAGGAAAGTCGGCTCCGTTCCGCGGTTGAGCACCTCCAACCCGATGCTCGTTGCCGTCTGGAGGAGCGCCTCACCCTTAAGGTTGGCACGCTCGCTCCCCCAGGCCCCGTGCCACGCATTGAAGTCACCGGCCAGGACGACGTGGGGGTGACCTCTCGCCAGAACCTCCAGCCGGTCCATCTGCCGCTCGAAGTCCGGGAGCCCGACAGATGGCGGAATGTAGCAGCAGATAAAGACTATACCTGCTACATCTGCTGCCACTATGCCTGGATGCTGTACACTCCTCACCCGCTGGATGGGAAACCGTTGGCCGCTGGTGACAATCGCGGCCTTGAGTTGCTCATCAGACGCCCAATTGCCGTTGTTGGCCGGCACTGCGTATAGCTCCGTCACGAGCATAACGTCTGCTCCTTCCTCCCTCATACGCTGGAGCGCAAGATCTTGGGCGCTCCTGCTCTTGCCGATGTTGATTTGGAGCACCTCAATCATCGTCGGTCCGTATTTTTGCACAGGGCGGAGGCAATCGGGTGCGGGCCGCCACACTTTAGACATCGGACTTGGCCGATACAAGTAACCGCCTTGTGGCCTTCCGCGCCACACCGGATGCATATCTTGCTGCGGTCCTCGCCCGAGCACTGCCCGGCGAAGTGGCCACGCTCCAGGCACCGGAAGCACCGCTTCTCCGCCAGCGACGCTTTCGGGACCTCCCACACCCAGCACGAGGTGTAACCTAGGAGCAGGCGCTTCCCGGCCAGATGCTCCGCGTCCGACCGTGGCATGGTGACGCGGGCACGGTTCGTGC
>NW_026453559.1:242500-247500 GCF_943734755.1 Anopheles moucheti
TTCGTGTGCTTCCATAGGTTTGGTCCGTGTTTTTGAGTACTCTTGTCCATGATTTTCGTGTGCTTCTAGAGGTTTGGTCCGATTTTCAGTACTCTTGTCCATGCTTTCACATGCTCTGATAGGTAGGTTCGTTCTCAGTTATCCCTGTGTTCATGGTTTTCGTGTGCTTCGATTCGTTCACTCTATTACTCTTGTCTTTGGTTTTCGTTTGCTTCGATTCGTTCACTCCATTACTCTTGTCTGTGGTTTTCGTTTGCTTCGATTCGTTCACTCCATTACTCTTGTCTGTGGTTTTCGTTTGCTTCGATTCGTTCAGTCCATTACCCTTGTTTGCGGTTTTCGTTTGCTTCGATTCGTTCAGTCCATTACTCTTGTATGTGATTTTCGTTTGCTTCGAGTCGTTCAGTCCATTACCCTTGTCTATGATTTTCGTTTGCTTCGAGTCGTTCAGTCCAATACTTACCTTTGTCTATGATTTTCGCTCTAGCCCAGTCGCCCTGCGCTCTGGAAATCACATTCCAACTCTATCACCGATAGTGCTCACACCTTGGAAACCACATTTCACCCGGGGAACCTTAGGGTGGATTTTGAGCCTTTCGGGATTGCGAAACCATCATTTAACACTCTAAACTTAATTTCCGCAATCCCAGACGCACTTTCCATATGGTCTCCAAAAATGCGTGTGAGCTGACCTGGTCCCTTATAATAGGCAATGAACACGATTTTGGCAAAATATTTTTTTCAAAATTTTTTGACTCACCGGGTAAAATCGAATTTACTTGGGAAAAATGTTCTAGCAGGGGCCCTCCCATACAAATTTTTTTCTTCTCAAAAATGATTTTCGTTTCACTTTTCATACTCAGGGGAGTCTAAAATTGATGTTTTGAGTCACCATGAAAAAAAAATTTTTTTTGACCCGAGCTTGTGTCGCGACCCAAAAATCGACTCACTTGGGAAAAATGTTCTAGCAGGGGCCCTCCCATACAAATTTTTTTCTTCTCAAAAATGATTTTCGTTTCACTTTTCATACTCAGGGGAGTCTAAAATTGATGTTTTGAGTCACCGAGAAAAAAAAATTTTTTTGACCCGAGCTTGTGTCGGCGACCCAAAAATCGACGCACTTGGGAAATATGTTCTAGCAGGGGCCCTCCCATACAAAAATTTTTTCTTCTCAAAAATGATTTTCGTTTCACTTTTCATACTCAGGGGAGTCTAAAATTGATGTTTTGAGTCACCGTGAAAAAAAAATTTTTTTGACCCGAGCTTGTGTCGGCGACCCAAAATCGACGCACTTGGGAAAAATGTTCTAGCAGGGGCCCTCCCATACAAAAATTTTTTCTTCTCAAAAATGATTTTCGTTTCACTTTTCATACTCAGGGGAGTCTAAAATTGATGTTTTGAGTCACCGAGAAAAAAAAATTTTTTTGACCCGAGCTTGTGTCGGCGACCCAAAAATCGACGCACTTGGGAAATATGTTCTAGCAGGGGCCCTCCCATACAAAAATTTTTTCTTCTCAAAAATGATTTTCGTTTCACTTTTCATACTCAGGGGAGTCTAAAATTGATGTTTTGAGTCACCGTGAAAAAAAAAATTTTTTGACCCGAGCTTGTGTCGGCGACCCAAAATCGACGCACTTGGGAAAAATGTTCTAGCAGGGGCCCTCCCATACAAAAATTTTTTCTTCTCAAAAATGATTTTCGTTTCACTTTTCATACTCAGGGGAGTCTAAAATTGATGTTTTGAGTCACCGTGAAAAAAAAATTTTTTTGACCCGAGCTTGTGTCGGCGACCCAAAATCGACGCACTTGGGAAATATGTTCTAGCAGGGGCCCTCCCATACAAAAATTTTTTCTTCTCAAAAATGATTTTCGTTTCACTTTTCATACTCAGGGGAGTCTAAAATTGATGTTTTGAGTCACGGTGAAAAAAAAAATTTTTTGACCCGAGCTTGTGTCGGTGACCCAAAATCGACGCACTTGGGAAAAATGTTCTAGCAGGGGCCCTCCCATACAAAATTTTTTTCTTCTCAAAAATGATTTTCGTTTCACTTTTCATACTCAGGGGAGTCTAAAATTGATGTTTTGAGTCACCGTGAAAAAAAAAATTTTTTGACCCGAGCTTGTGTCGGCGACCCAAAATCGACGCACTTGGGAAAAATGTTCTAGCAGGGGCCCTCCCATACAAAATTTTTTTCTTCTCAAAAATGATTTTCGTTTCACTTTTCATACTCAGGGGAGTCTAAAATTGATGTTTTGAGTCACCGAGAAAAAAAAATTTTTTTGACCCGAGCTTGTGTCGGCGACCCAAAAATCGACGCACTTGGGAAAAATGTTCTAGCAGGGGCCCTCCCATACAAAAATTTTTTCTTCTCAAAAATGATTTTCGTTTCACTTTTCATACTCAGGGGAGTCTAAAATTGATGTTTTGAGTCACCGTGAAAAAAAAATTTTTTTGACCCGAGCTTGTGTCGGCGACCCAAAATCGACGCACTTGGGAAAAATGTTCTAGCAGGGGCCCTCCCATACAAAAATTTTTTCTTCTCAAAAATGATTTTCGTTTCACTTTTCATACTCAGGGGAGTCTAAAATTGATGTTTTGAGTCACCGAGAAAAAAAAATTTTTTTGACCCGAGCTTGTGTCGGCGACCCAAAATCGACGCACTTGGGAAAAATGTTCTAGCAGGGGCCCTCCCATACAAAAATTTTTTCTTCTCAAAAATGATTTTCGTTTCACTTTTCATACTCAGGGGAGTCTAAAATTGATGTTTTGAGTCACCGTGAAAAAAAAATTTTTTTGACCCGAGCTTGTGTCGGCGACCCAAAATCGACGCACTTGGGAAAAATGTTCTAGCAGGGGCCCTCCCATACAAAAATTTTTTCTTCTCAAAAATGATTTTCGTTTCACTTTTCATACTCAGGGGAGTCTAAAATTGATGTTTTGAGTCACGGTGAAAAAAAAAATTTTTTGACCCGAGCTTGTGTCGGTGACCCAAAATCGACGCACTTGGGAAAAATGTTCTAGCAGGGGCCCTCCCATACAAAATTTTTTTCTTCTCAAAAATGATTTTCGTTTCACTTTTCATACTCAGGGGAGTCTAAAATTGATGTTTTGAGTCACCGTGAAAAAAAAAATTTTTTGACCCGAGCTTGTGTCGGCGACCCAAAATCGACGCACTTGGGAAAAATGTTCTAGCAGGGGCCCTCCCATACAAAAATTTTTTCTTCTCAAAAATGATTTTCGTTTCACTTTTCATACTCAGGGGAGTCTAATATTGAAGTTTTGAGTCACCGTGAAAAAAATTTTTTTTTGACTCACTGGGTAAAATGGTCGCACTTGGGAAAAATGTTCTAGCAGGGGCCCTCCCATACAAAAAATTTTTATTTCTCAAATCGATCCGTGGTTTCACTTTTCATACTCTAGGGCCCATTTGCTTCAACTTTGGAAAAAATTTTCGATGATGAAAAATTTTCACCTTCGACGTCCATCGACCACTCGACCCGAACTTGGTACTTTTGTATGGAGGTACCCGAGTGGTGACTTTTTCATACAAAAATTTTTATTTCTCAAATCGATCCGTGGTTTCACTTTTCATACTCTAGGGCCCATTTGCTTCAACTTTGGAAAAAATTTTCGATGATGAAAAATTTTCAC
This sequence comes from Anopheles moucheti, assembly GCF_943734755.1. Lineage (NCBI taxonomy): Eukaryota > Metazoa > Arthropoda > Insecta > Diptera > Culicidae > Anopheles > Anopheles moucheti. Next base: position 246,153 of record NW_026453559.1, read on the forward strand.
CTTCGACGTCCATCGACCACTCGACCCGAACTTGGTACTTTTGTATGGAGGTACCCGAGTGGTGACTTTTTCATACAAAAATTTTTTTGCGAATACGTGTTCGTTCGCGATCATTAAGGCCATGAACCGCAAGTCCGCTGCGATAGAAATAGTGCATTGTAGTTACTCGACGAGAAAAAAAATCGGGACTTAGAAAAATTTTTGAAAGTCAAATCGTATTGACTTCCAACAACACCTGATAATAAACACACATTGCCTGTTGCACCACAGTTCGCATTTGACTTAACAAATCGCCTGTTGGTACGCACATCACCATCGACTTTACCAATCGCGTTTCGCACCGCTAATCCCACTTGGCGTGGAGCCACGCACATAATGTTGCGAGGAGAGTATTAATCGGGACTTAGCGTTTTAAGCTCGCGAACACTCCACTATGGGAGTGCACGCAAGCACCAACTGTACACACACAACACAACAATCACTCTCGCGAACACTCCATTCCCAAAGTGAACGCGAGCACCAGCAAGCATGGGTCGCCTGAGAGGATCGATGCGAACGCATCTCTACAACTCGCAGCTCCCAGCCTGTAGTCCCGTCGTTTGCGGGCGGTCGAAGGTGTCGAAACTAGTTGTATCCACGGTCGACGGAAACACAGCCACCAGGGTTCCCTGTGGTAAGGTACTTCCACGTGCAGCGTGCTCCCGCCCGTTGCGGCTCAGTCTAGTGCTATAGCGGGGATGAGACGTCAGTGTGCGCGGGGCAGCACCGACGGATCTCGGAGGGTTGTTAAGCCCGCTAGCTTCCGATCACCTAATGGGTTTGAGAAGCGCTATCAGCTCGGATTGGATACGACCTTAGAGGCGTTCAGGCATAATCCAGCGGACGTAGCGTCATACCAAAGTCCGGTCGAACTAGTATTGAGCCAGTGGTCCGTACCTGTGGTTCCTCTCGTACTGCACAGGAATTCCGTTAAGATAGCGGCAAACAGCACACACCAGTAGGGTAAAACTAACCTGTCTCACGACGGTCTAAACCCAGCTCACGTTCCCTTGAAAGGGTGAACAATCCTACGCTTGGTGAATTTTGCTTCACAATGATAGGAAGAGCCGACATCGAAGGATCAAAAAGCCACGTCGCTATGAACGCTTGGCGGCCACAAGCCAGTTATCCCTGTGTGTGACAGCTGTCATAGCAGTGCTCGGACGTGCCTCTGTGTCGCTCCGGTTAAAAGCGGAAAATTCGGGTGTAAAACTTTGCGAAAAGGGCCAAAAAGTGTTTTAATCAGTGTCTTTTAGTGCCTTCTACCCCTGAATGGTGAAATATTAACGAAACAGGACGATGCTCGCCT